>NW_011967145.1:143235-144660 GCF_000949405.1 Vollenhovia emeryi
CCAGCATCACCTTAAGGTAGCTAGAGCATTGCAGTGAGTCAAAATAGAGTCTCGAAAAAAACAATTTCATTAACGCATTAATAAATGCATATTTGATATCACCGTGTTCCGTGCAACTTCTAGTTTCCAGAAATGTATAATAACACTATGTAATTAATCCCAGATACGGCTAATTAATTAAAAACGAAGTGTCTTACACGCTGGTACCAACTTCACATTTGTCGAAACGACTGTAATAAAAAATCTAAAAAACTGGTTACAATATAGTCCTAAGTTTCTCAATTATCATAATAATGATAAAAAATAACTTTCTGGTCATTAATTGTATAAATAATTATAATTTTTATCACATCGAAATTACGACGATTAATTATATTATATTGCATTATAATTATCATTATTATTTTTAATCATGTATAATGTAATCACTCTCTTGCTTGTACACAACTTACTATCATAATGGTATTGGCCAAACAATTAATAGGTATGTGATCTTTTGTAATTTTCTAACAGGTATGCAATTTTTGTGGTTTGTTTTCCTTGTAATTATTTTATTAAGCAATGTTCGTGCAGAGTTATATATGATTTCAGATTACTTGAGAAGGGTCCAAATCCGGGGCCGAAACGTTGTAACGTGGTTTTTTTTTTAAATCAAAACATTGGCCAGTGTAGACAGTTAAAATTAGATATCTTTGGTTTTTAAATACCGGCGTTATGAAATTTATCCGTGAATTATGATTTTTATAGTTAAAAGTCTTTATATAATATTTGTTGATAATATTGATATAGAACATATATTTTTAATTGCGATTAACATATTTCACGAGACATTTATCACTTTCGATTTTTGTGATTGTCACTTCTCGATCCGGCGTCGGTAGATCTTTATCAAGTTTCGCATACTTTTATACGCCTTAGGCTTTCCGCTTGTACATCGTCTAAAAATAAGGCCGGTAATCGGCGCCGGTTATCAAGCGCTTAATTATATCCCGCGCCGTACCCTCGGCGCATTCCTCCCGATTCCGCAAAACATAATTCGCGTCCAACATCAGCGTGTTCATGGCTGAATTGCGCGGTCGAATCCCGTATCTGGAGCGCGTAATTCACGCGCCTCGCGCGCCCGCGTATGCAATAACGCGGCATTATCGCGAGAAAACGGCTTATAAGACCCGCGGTTAATCCCGGCCCGCGATAAGCTCGCGCGGACTGCACTCCGTTATCAGGCGGTCCCGCACGGCGGGTTCACGGGCTGCACGCGATAATAACGGGCTGCGACGACGCGGCGGGCAATTATTGTGCGCCGGAATAAAGCGCCGAGTCCTTAGACGTCACCGTTTAATGCACTCGAGTGCCAGCCGGCCGTGTCTTTGACAAATATTTGTCGACATTGCCTCGCGCTTAATCGCGATCAAATCGCACCGCCGC
>NW_011967145.1:145200-150035 GCF_000949405.1 Vollenhovia emeryi
CGCCGGGGACCCGGCCAGACCCGGCTCGCTCGGATGAATTTCGCGCGAGCGATATCTATATCAAATTCCTTCGAAACTTTCAGGTTCGCGCGACGCAACAGTCTTTCGTTATTTTAGTTAGAAGACTGGCCGTCTTTTCTTTCAAATTTGCGCCCCAAACAATCGGCAAATTTCAAACTTTGCTTACAATTTTATATGATATTTATATAATATACGTATGAATGAATGTATTTTATGCGTGTACCTTAATATTCTATACATATATGTGTGTGTTTCTAATCCTTTGTATTAAACGTAAAATTTTAACCAGAATCTGACTCTATTCTGGGGGGAAAAAAGACAGCGATCCATTTTGGGGCCCACACAATTAGTAATTGAATTATTTGGACTGTTCGTAACACTCGAATTTTTTACGAATTTTACCCCGCGTAACTAAAAATCGCAATTAGCTGTTCTATCTATATGCAAGATTTTTAAGTAACACTAATAAATTCTCTCAATTAGTTCTGTCGATATTTCAGTAACGCAAAGATAATTTTCACCTAAGAGACGCTAACCGAAATGTTACGTTGCTTAACCGCAAAAAAGAAACGGTCAAAATTTTTCCCAGAGTAGACCAACAATCCAAATAATTCGATTACCAATTGCGGGCCCCAAAATGGGTTGCCGTCTTTTCCCTCCCAGAGTAGGCTCTAGTGTCATTGGTAGATTTAAAACGAGCTTAAAATAAACCGAATCTAAACTCACCATCAGTGTTATTTTATTGATATTACTGTCTCTCATATTTCCCTATTGTATTTTTAAGACCCGACTTATCCTTCGTTTCTAATTTAGCAATTGTAATCGATAAATTGTATCAAAATTGCTAGAACAGATTGACAAGTGTATTCAGATATCTGTTTCACCCGTTCAAGCGTTTGTTTGCGTCTACAACTTGCGCTCTCTAGAAGAATAAGTATGGGAATAGATATTTTCCACGAGTCAGTGTAGATAATACGTTATCACGCGATTGTCGCATGTATCATGAAATTACACGTTATGTGTTACATAACGATTTGTTCCGCTAGTGCGCCAAGCCTGTACGATTAGACGGATACCGTAGAGCGATCAAAACGCAGTTGAAAAATTGAATGATCGATAATGGCGCGAGCGATTCAACCCGCGAGTTGGCGCGAACGTGCGCAAAATATCATTTTAATTGATCGAGCGTGACATTTGACTCTTTCTTATGGATACTCGTGTGCAAGCCCACGCAGCAAAATTTTGACGAGCACCATTTCGGTGGAATCAATTGGAGATGAGTCGCTGGGACAGACTGCAATTTGGACACATACACCGACGCGAACACTGGCGCGATATTGAATTCATTAATTCGATAACCATCCGCAAATCCGTACGATTTATACGTGCGCGATAAAAAGGTTCAATTTAAAAAGCCATCTCGCTAGACCGCGAGCGCGTAGCGCGCAATATAGTTTTTGTACATTGTACATTACTTTCAATCTAGATTGTCGTGAAAATTGAAAATTCTCGCCGCCCCGGGAAGAAAGTGAACATCTTGACGCAAACTTTTTAAATTAAATGATCATCGTGGAAAGATATCTTCCCTTATCGTCGATAATTTTCGTATCATTTTCGCGGTTATTTGACCTCAATAATTACCGGCACCAAGTCGGCGCGACTCGCGTTGCTTTACACAAACGGCCCCGCGACAAGTTGACCCGCGCGCGTTCCACCGGTATAATTTCATCAATTAAAGTTTCTCTTTTGTCGCGGCGTGCAGAGTCGATCGCGCCGCAAGTCGGTCAGGGTTACGGTTTATCGACAACGGTACGACACCCCGTACAGGCGGAATATTCGATCGCGTATTACGTTTGATTCGTAACGAGTCTCCGTTTCTCTCTCGTCGCGCGGATCCGGTCGACCGTTTTTACAGCCAGTTCGCACGACCGCGTAAAACGTGGACGGGATAAGCGCGATTTTATTAGTTCGACTTTTCTTTCCGCCGCGAACGAGACGCTGGGGGAAACTTGGGAAAAAATCCACATCAAAGGGTGCCGCCCGAGCTCGCGGGGTTTCCCCTCTTGCCGTGTTAATGTCGCTCGGTTTATCGGTTAAATTCTTGCGAATTGGAAATATAAGCAGCAACCGGCAATATGAACGTCGCTTTTACTGCGTTATGTCATCCGGATCGAGAGTTCGAAACGCTTTTAGGCAATTTATCGCGATTGCGCGACATTTCGCTATGTTGTTCAAGCTTTCACTTCGATCCCGAGCCTCCGCGGGTCGCGGAAATTTCGCCGTGATATCCGATTGACGTTAAAATTGCCCCGCAACGCACACTCGTCGTGTTTATATATTATATTTATTATTCGTTATTATACACGCGTTATACGACCGTCGTATCATTATTTTATGATCAGTCGCGCGGGAAAATGACATCTGCGCTAATTTTATATTTATTATCGACCCGAAGACCACCGGTGATTTTGAGCCCGCATTAAAATCCGCATAATTAAGGTACACAATCACTGGTACTTCCAATAATTCTCCCCGATCGCGCGCATAATTAGTCGGAAAAATGCGACACGCGCGGACGAGCATTTCGCTGCGCGTTTCACAAGGATTTGATTGACGCTTTTAATTGGGCAAAAATTGTAAGAATTACGATTTCTCGGCGGGATACCGTACCGTCATTCCGATGCAAAGTCGCGAGCTCGCGCCACACACTCGCGTTTCTACACTCCACTAGAGTAAATACCGCCGCCTCTAATCAGGCCTTTATTAAAGACACAGCCTCTGCGAGGCTAATTTCACAAGATAACGAACACACCGAGCCGATCCGAGGCCGTTTGTTATCGCCGCGTATACGTGTAGTTGCATCGTAATATTCCACTGGCACTAATTCAATTTGCATTACATGCGCATCGCGATCGATAACGAAAAGAAGCCGTTCTCGGAGCAGCTCGCGATTTTCCCTCCCTTCCTTATCGCTTTCCTTCGCGGCTTCGTTTTTCCCGGACGACCGCTGGAGCGGAACGATGTGACACGCGACGATAAGGCCCGCGCTTCGGCAACTGACGAAGGTGCCGCTTCATTATTGGCTCGGTATTACTGCTGGCTGATAATAACGCCACGTAGCTGATAAACAAACGGAGCGTATATCGAATGAAAAAAAAGAGATGAGAACGGCCGCGCGTAAGATCCCGTCCAAACTCCACGATAATAAAGCCGAGTTTCTCTCGCAAGCCGGAGAGCTGGCCCGCGCGAATTTCTACTACGGACTTGCATCACTGACTCTTCGCGTATTATCCGATCCCTTCTAATTATTTGCGGATAAATCAACTTGTTCGCGGAACATAAACGTAACGAGACACCGACGACTTTTTATGCGCCTCGTGCAGCTGTTCTCCGTATCAACGGGTACGAATAAGATCAACAGCGCCGATGGCGAATAATTAGCGTGTAATGTAAATTTTGTTTATGCAAAGATTGCACGCGAGCCTGTTAAGATTGTATTTTTAATCAGCGCTCCGATAAGACCTGTTCCTCGGAGGCGCCTAACGTAAAGGCCGCCCTCAACGAGCCGAGGAATGAATTAAATGCGAAAAGAAGTTCTCCTCGTACTTTCTTGCCGAGTCGCACTTCACCCATTTCTTTCGTGTCAGTCGGTGATTCTTATCGGCATTATCTCATTTTCCGCCGACAGCGGCAGCGGCGGCTCCGGTCTAATCAGAACGCTTCGATTTATTATCTCCGCGCTGCCCCCAACATCGATCGATCTCACTCGGCGACAGCAATGTTCTCGCTCCGAAGCAACGAGATGCAGTATACGTGTTAAAGCGAATCTAACCGATCTGAGAAACGAATCCTAAAATCACCTCGATTAGATAAGGGCGTTAAGATCAATTGGATCAATTAAATCGACTTCGATATCACTTTCGCGACACTCGACGAGACCGGAACACAACAATTTCACTTCCGCACTAATAGCCTCTACTGCACATTGTCCAGTGTCTCCCCCAGCCACTTGGATTTTCCGCGTGCAGCAGCGATCAGATTTTCCGCAGTGGCCAAGACTCCGAGTCGCGAGAGATAATCCAGTAGGCAGGTCGGATCTCGCGGATCCGCCAGCTATCTATCGCTCGAGCGTTTCATTGTTACACGCGCGACAGCGATTTTTTCCCCGATCGCGACCTCCCGCTCTCCTCGCGCTTCCGGTCGCGGGCGAGCGCCTCGTCGCGTGAGCGCAAAAATTGCGGCGGCGGCGGCGGACTAAGCAAGAAATTAAGGAGACAGGTGAGGCGAGGTTCGATAAGCGGTTTCTGCTGGCCCGCGGAGGGAGAGACGGAGGGAGAGAGAAGCACGTGAGAGAGTAGGCGCGAGCGGGAGGGAAAAACGCGAGTGCGAGCCGTCGACAAGGACAAGACACACTACACAGTACGGAGAGGGGCACAACCGCAGTGGCGCTCAATTATAGCCGCAGTGTGGTTACACGGAATTGGCGAAACGATTACGACAGTGAGTCATTCGCCGACTCAGTGCTCGTCCGATTCGACACGTCGGCGCACGCCGTGGCCGAGCGGGTCCTAAAAGTTCGGTAAAGACTCCTTTCTGGAGATGAAGAAGAAGCAAGAAGATGTACACTCTTAGGGCCAGTTTCACAAACGTCGTTTAACCGCTAACCCATGGTTAATTGATCCTCTGTCTCTTCTTGGATAACAAGATAGAGAAAGATAGGAAGTCGACTGAACTCTGATTAACAGTTAACCGACGTTTGTGAAACTGGACCTTAATCTTGCATCGCGTCCCACACAGCATCGAAATATTTCAGC
>NW_011967145.1:151299-163857 GCF_000949405.1 Vollenhovia emeryi
ACCGCCAAATTCGAGGTACAATTCTTAAAGTATAATTGAGGCTTGAGTCACATGCCGATAGAAGATATTTTTGCCGGTATATTAGCACGTGGTACAAGATATACGAGGAAATAATTTAATGAAAATATACGACGATTAGTTGGAGGTACCGTCCGAGGTATCGTCTATAAATTCGCGGTATATTTTTTAGAAGGTACAAGTGGTTCCCGTACGTACCTAGAGACCCTGTAATCAGACGCTGTGGCCACGAGAGTTCGTCAAATTCCAGCGAGCGAGAGAGAAACATAGGCCATCTCGCTCTTCTACGATAGTATGAATATACGATCGCAGAATCGTAGAGGAGCGAGATGGTCTATGGTTTTTTTACATACTTTTTTTTACAGTGAGTGTACAAGCATAGAAATGCGGGTACAAAGAGGAAACGTTATAAGGAAACCGTGAGACTTGAGTGTCGTCAAGGAAGCCTCGGATTATTCCTCCTTGGCAATGAAAGAATGGAACGATGTAACATATATTTGTACTATATATTTGTATATAAGCGAAAAATGCAAGCCAAACGCATCCTTTTGCTATAAGGCTCGTATGGATTTTACGATATCGGATGCGCGACAGCATAATTCTTCGTCGTGGGTTCGTTTAATTTAATTTATACATACAGGATGCGGCAAATCACGAGATCGCAAATCGTAACAGCAAATCAAGTTCCAAAGTTAAGCACCCGGTAATTCGTAATTTGCGCAGACTGTTGATCCAGTCGCGCTGCGTTAATTGCTCGGAAAATTGTCCTGTTTGTGCTGTAAGATATCAGGATTCCCATCCTTAATTAATTCAAACTCGAGTTATGTCGATTTGCGACCTGCTAACGCGCTTAAAACATCCTTTACCGCCTGTGCGTGCATACGTGTCGTGTTTCTCTCTTTTTCAAGTCGAAGGCTCGGTTTCGCATTCAATTAGAAGCGCCTGATTTCACGGGCCGCGGACTCGGGGAGGAAAGAATAGGAGCAAAGCTGGCGGAAACCGTAAATTTTCCAAGTGCTTATAAAGTCTACTTAAAACCCGCCGTATCCGAGTCTAAGGCGAAACTCACGAGGAGTTCTTTCGTCTTCTTTCGCGCGGCTTTTAAGGAACACCCGCAAAGTTTTTAACATAAGAGTACTTTGTTGCGTTGAGTCCCGACGAAGCCTATCTTCTTTAAGTGCAGCGTCCGCGATATAATAAATATTTCCCCGACATCGGAATGATTAATGTACGTTGTAATAATGACATTGTTTTTTTCATCCAAGGAAACAATTATTACATCGCTAAATTATAACAGGTTTCGCGGCGAGTAATAATTTCAAGTTAGATATAATAAATTCGCGTAATGCATTAGTCGATAAAGCACCGCGTAATTTTCTACCGGGTGTTTGCGTACTTTGAATTATACGCAGGTAGCCGAAGAGTAGAAATAAATTCGTGGGCTGGCGCGATGTCATATCCCGCGCGATAGCATAGGTGGTTTAGAGTGACATGTCAAGGAAAAGTTATCAAAACTTCCAAGGGTTCTTGAAACCGGCAATGTTTTGAGGAAAAATATCGGAGATGATTTCACGTCGGAAATTCAAATATCCCAATCAACATCGTGCAGTTTAATTAAACGCTCCTCGATTATTTAATAGAAAATTTCCGACTCTATGTTAGAAAAGTAGTTTTCACTTTTGCAAAAATAATTAACCATTTTTACACATTTACAGGACAACGTTAGAAATAACCAACGTCTGCTTTCGTTTCTCGGACGTACATTGATATTTATGAATCGTTAAACCGCGTGAATTCGATATTGGCGTTCGATTGCGCCGGATTAAATACTTAGTAGTAGTTCGCGTGGATTATCCAGTGGCTAAATGGTCGTTCCACTGTTCCTCTTAATCGCGGATTGTTCTCCAGGGGTTCGGTCTTTGACGGCCTCGCCTAAAATTTAATTATCTGCGCGTTAAAACGCGATGAATCCGGCCAAGTGCGCGCGCTATCTCAACGGAAATCGTCGCATCGTTGCCGCCAGAGATAGGGGGATGCTGACGAGTTGCGTTGAATTTATCGCCAACGGTAAGGGATCCTTGATGTACCCGTGCGATCAAAGGAAACCTGGCGACGCTCACAATTAGCAACGATTTCCTCTCGTGGAAATAAATTACCCGTTCACACCTCGCTAAGTCGGTTCCCATGGTGGGCTCTGCGACAGGTGATGGCTATCGCGAGCAGAGTTTCTGGTAATTCGCGCAATGCCCACGCTATTAGAGCGGCGAGTTGGCGCATATATAAGGAAACTCTAAAACGACTCTGATGACACGAGGTCCACACGGATCTTTAATCACCTCGCGCGGTTTCCCTCGCTCTTGCTTATGTGCCGACTCGTGCGTCTCTTTGGGAAATTTTTTTAAATATTTTTATTAACTCGAACAAAGGGGAAATTGCACTCGTGATTTTGTTTTGCGCGATATATTTTTTCTCGTGTGTGCATTAACCCAATCCAACAAAGGCGCGATTTATTATTGTGAGAGTGACTATTAATTTTTAATCTTTTCTTCCGCGTAATTATGCACGGTAATGAAAAATCCATTTGGATAGCGATACGATAGCTACGTCGCGTTGAAGCTGAGAAAAAACCTTGTAAAAAATGTTCCATTAATTAAAAGGAATATCTCTCTCTCTCTCTCTCTCTCTCTCTCTCTCAGAAGGATTTAACATGTATAAACTTTACATAATACGTGTATAAGTCTGAAAAAGTTACAGTTAAAAACTCTTTTGTGTATCATTGTAAATTTTCCTCAAATAACAGTAAATTAGCAATTAATAAAACGATATTATTCTATATTTAGAGGACTCCGTACAAGTGCCGTGCGCCTGGTATCGCTTACACATCCGAAGCAAAAACTCGTTACTGTATCCAACTATATTCGCGAGTCTCCCCGCGCGAAAAATAATTTTTATCGTGCTGTATGTACCTGGCGCAAGAAACGAAAGATTGCATTCGCATCGTTCTCCCGTAACCGGATCGCATTCCCGGGTTTCCGTATCGCGAGAAAGCCGAGAGCTGCCGCGCTCCTTTTTCGCCGCGAAGCCGCGAGATAAACGGCGGGGAACCGACCGGCACGAGACGGCACGAGGTAAGCGGATTACCCGCGCCGGACGAGACGCGCGTGCCCGCCGCGCGCAGAGGAAGTTCGCCAGGTTCCGTTTCTACGCGCTATTCGCGATGCATTTGCATGGGAAACGCGCGCGTCGCGTCTCCGCGCCCGTAATTCGCATAATAAATGGCCGTAATGAGTCCCTGCCGGCACGTTAAATTCCCACGAGTGTTGCGGTTTGGGAGCTCGGGAGCTCGTCTCCAAGCGAGTGTCGATCGGCAGGACGAATAAAATCTTCTCGATCGAATGGACAGCAACGTCACTCGCTTTATGTTAATTAGACGAGCTGCTAAAACACGTTTCATCCTTATTTGACGGAGAGGGAACTGTACATAAATTTTGTGTATGTTACAATACGCCAAAATGTTCAATAATTAGAGCACTATTGCAACAGCATATTCCTGAGACCAAATCAAGTAAAAAAGGCTTGTACCAATTTTCCCTCCGACAAACAGTTATCGAGATATCATAAGCTAAATATTGAAAAAGTTATCAATTTTCTCTGGAAATTATCTCAAATGTATTAGGCAAATCAAAAAATGTTTCGGACAAAAGCTGTTCATATCAATTAGTAGAATAAGATAGTATAATAAACAGTAGGGGGTTCCATTTAAAAAATTCACGTTCAGAGATTCCGTTAAAAAAAAACAAACTGCGGACAGCGATTGCGTTTTACGAGGATCACCGCGGGTGTGGGAAAGTAAAACGTCCGTCTCAGGGACGTCCCGAAAGGTTGCGTAGCCGAAGGACATTTCTCGGGATTTTCTTTGACATGCGGATCCTTCTACCAATGACCCGATCATCAAAGAACGAACGTGACGCGGAATGTTAAGACGACCGTACGTCAACCGCGCACACGCGGTCCCGAAATCCGTCGGACAGGTCCCTCTTTTTGTCCGTCTCTCATGGAGAGATACGTGGGCCACGAATAGGCCCAGACGAAATATGCATTTCTTTTTCGTCGATCAGTCTTTCAAGCAACGTGCTTTGAGAGACGCAGATACGAAACAAAGCCACTCAAAAGAAATATCTCATAAATACGGGTCTTCACAGGTGACAAATACTTTCGGCCTGGCAAACGAATAAATTGTACTGCTTTTCTTTTATCGCGCGCTGCGTCGAGTATATCTGTCAAAAGATGTCCCCGCGTGAATCTGACTGAATTTGCGCAAGTGTACATTATGATGAATATCGATGTTACATACATTTCGTGAATATACGATTACACGGCTAATTATGAGCGCAAACGATGGAAAGTTTTTATCGCGGATAAATTTTTCTCTGATTTCCACATTTTAATTACAAAGCTTTATTTTAGTCAAATCGAAGGAGACGCGTGAAAAGACGCGGTGTAAAAAAAACATCCACCGCTAAAACCACGCTGAGGAGTTGGAATTGTATTAAATGCCGAGTTTGCACGCAATGCCAATTCAGGTAGAGAGTCGTAAAAGCGATTTTACTAAGCGGTACATAGTTCCCTTGACATCCTTAACTGAAGCCTCCTTAAGGTATCCGAGACTGACAGTGCGAATTATGGTAGCTCTCGCGAATCGAATGAGACATTTAACCTAAATATATTTCATCTTATGCTAGATTCGAATGTATCTTTCAACTAAAAGAAATCAATTAAATGGAGGATGTTATTTCTAAAATTTCATTCACGAAAATTTCTAAACCTCTGCTACTTCACAAGTAAAAGACGTCTATACTTCGACATTACCTACTTTGCGGCTATCTATTGCATTACGTCTTTGCAGTGTCGTTTTCAATTCATCACGCTTTTCTCATCGTTTAAAAATTAATGAGCAATTTCATACTGTAATTATTTCCCGATGATCGCGCACGATTATGCAACGTATACCAATTATTTTCTACGCGAATGTGTCGCAACGACGCTTGCCGACTCGACGAAGCCTCCTACGACGCGGATGTTACCCAATTGCTATTATCCGTCGTCGAAATTCGCCTACTGGTTATATACAATCGGGCACACGAACGGTATCTCACGTATTCGCATCCGTAAAAAATTTCATTTGAACGCGACGCGCAGATTCTTTCCGTCCTTCGCGTGTACGAAGCGGCTGAACCACGCGACTGGCTGTGCAAGCGAGGAACCGATGTTACATTACCGATGAATATTACAAGAAAGAAAAAAATACTGGCGCAGTTGAGTGAAAAGTTTCAGTGGTAGTCAGTGTTTGCTGTTATCTAAATAAAATTATATAGATGATTATCTAGATAAAATTTTAGCGTTATCTTATCTTTATATAGATAATAAAAATAAGTATTATCTATATCTGCATCTTAGATGAAAGAAAGTGTTATCTTTACTAAATTATCTAAGATAACGTACAGATAATTTGGTTTAGGGCCACATAAAAATACTTAACAGTTACACTATTTAAATATGGATGGCGTTGTAGACCATGCATTTATGTGTGTGTCATATAACTTAACCTGAATATATTCTATATCCCCCTTTATAATTTATATTTTTCTATAATTTTTTTATAACTTTTTCTACTGCGTTTACAAGAAGTCTTAAAAATATTATCTGAAAATTATCTAGATGAATCATCATATAATTTTATCTTTTATCTAGATATATTCAAAACGAAATCATCTTTATCTTATCTAAGATAAGATTTATATATTTTTATCTTATCTTTATCTAGCTAATTTTAAAATTATCTATGCACAACACTGGTGGTAGTTCATTTTGTAATTTTATTAGCTTTAATCTATTGCCAAATGTGCATGTACTTAACTCGATTTCTGCACGTGCATTTGGCATCGCTTCAAGTGCAATAGCGCCCTTATAAGGCGGACGGGCTGCGCGAGAGGTGGAGAAGCGTTCCCACCTTAGACCCACAAAGAGACACATGGGCATGACACATCGACTGGGCGCGGGTATGACACATCGACCGACGCTGCAATCGTGCGCGACCGTGCACGCCTAATGTGCATGTACGAAGCCGCGAATACGATTCGATCTTTCTGTCGGATCTCGCGAGTCTTTTCGTCAACCACCGGCTCCAGGACTCTTCTTTCAACGAGGGGAATCGAGGCCGTGGCTAGAAGTACGACTTCTTATTCTCCGCTACCTTCGGTCAGTAAATATTTTCAATACGAAGGATATGTTTCTGTCCATCGTTGAGTCCCTTAGGATGGGCTCCATTGTTTGATCCTCGTGAGAATATTTCTCTCTACGTTTGTCATTCAATTATATGTTTGTATTATACATTTTTAAAACTTCAATTTTGCGTTATAGAAATTAAGATCGACGTTTCTCTGCGAAACACCTTGTGTATTAAATTTATTTGAAAAATGAATTTATTTGTCTATTAAGTGATTATTACGGTATCTTGCAATTCCATTATTTCTATTGCACCATTCTATTGAAAATGAAACTAAATGTGAAAATTTTTTCTATTGTACTCAATAATTATATCGTCATAATGGCCCAACAGACACGAGATATAAGACACCCGGTATTTAGCCAACCTACACACATTGTTCTCCTTTTGTTTTCCTTCCGCCCTTTCATCGCGTGGGCTTGAAGGAAGCTAAGTAGAAGGAATAAGAGACGAAAGGTATCTTCGTGAAAACACATAGACATCGTTTACTTCCTATAACTTGAGTGCATTGTAAAAACTGATGAAAAAGTTGCGTATGACAAAAGTTCCCTTTCGAAAGGAAACCCGTCGGAAAGGTCTAAAGAATGGGGGGGGGGGGGTAAACTTGGGCGCACGAATGCGGAAATATATATCTCGTAATAATTTTTCAGAGTCCAAGACTCTCGCGCAAAGTTTCACGAGGTCGCGAATTTATTTAAGTTCGCCACTTCCGGACGATCCGCGAGAACGGGGCGGGAAAGATTGATTCGGTTTGCCTCTTGATTAGACAAAATATTCGCAAATATTCGCATTCTTTAAACAGGACTTCCGCGAGTCCCATCGGAGTTCGCGAAGTAGGTCGTCGCTTCAGCATCATTACGGTGGGCAACTTCTGCCTCGCCGTCGCTGGTGAGTTTCGACCTTCCGTAGGTGGTGACCTTTTATGTGCAGCCTTAGTCCCGATTGGTCCCGCTAAGTAAAGTTTGGATCGACAGACTCCGCGGGACTTCCGGTGACCATTACTCACGGCGAAGATGACTTTGGCTTCCGGATTATTACCGCGCTCACGTGCCTATTACTTCGCCACGCGTAACGACGTGAACGTAGCACGAAATGTCGCGCGAGATAAAGAAGCGGCTGGAAGTAGCGAACCAAGATTTTCTAACAAAGCGAGTGTAGCAATCGGTCGTCCGAGCAATTTGTCAAATGCGCAAGTCACAGTGGACCGACGACGATGAATATTTCGAAATCAATATGCTCCGTCGATATCGCTGAACTTTGTTTCGTTCCATTTTTTTTAGCGCGACAAAAAAATTTTACTGGAATCGCAAGATTCTCGAGTGTCGAGATCACTCTTGTTTTCGAGATCTTTAACCCGCGCGACCTAAGACTAGATACATAAAACGACACTCGCGCATCTGTTATAAACATATGGTCGACTTACGCAACAACCTGCGTACATACGTGTTGTGTATGCACTTTAAACGATCACTGCGACGGTAAAGGAGGAAATGAAGGCTCCCATTTGAGATAAAATGTAATAATTAAAATTTTATACTGTACTCAATATTTATTGCCATTGTTGCGCGACGCGTGACAATAAAATTGTTACGACAGTCTCGTGCGAGAGTCGTCTAAGGAACTGCTTAAAAGAACACTTTATCTTCCAACATGGTGTCTCGTGACATTCGCGGCTACCATTGACCGGTGGTCTTCGGGAAATACTTTTCCCTTATTTTGCGTGTATTACAATATTCTCTGTAGTTGTTTACTTTAAAATGTATCCCTGTTGTATTAAAAAAATTGTACAAGTGAGATTATATCTTCTGATCATCCTGTACCGTTGAAACAGATATCTCCGCAGAGATATATTGATTATTGGCTCCGCGTGGTATTATATACATAATAGCAAACTATTCTCTCCATTTGGCCTGTCTCATTAAAGAGCGCCGCATCCAAGTTCTCTCATCGAACGGCTTTGACAAAATGAAATGATTTAAATACCGAAACAAACGTCGCCAGATTTTAATTAAAGCCTTTGTCCAGCTACGTCGGTTTGTTCATCGCCGTTTCACGCAATGCGATTCGCGTCCTTTCCATATTCCTTTTCGTATTAAATATCCAAATTAATCAAACCATTCCGCGTACCTCATCCTATAATTTTTCGCAATTTTCAAACCGATGTTGCTTCAATTTGTCGGAAGGCTGTGACTGGCAGACTGACGCATTGTCGAGATTTATTGTTGAAAAACGCATCCCCCCCCCCGAATATCGGAGTTGCCCGAGCGTGCTAATGAAATACTAATTAAGGTCACGCGGCACAAAAATTTCGCACAATTCTCGGCGACTAATCACTAATCGATAACCATTCATCGACGCTCGCGCTACGGGAGACATTATCCGATTGATAGCCATTCAGGGACGAGAGAGCCAGCCAACATCGCCAGCGGATTCGGGCGGCCATCGAATATTAATTAGGGATTATCCGCGAAAAATTTCGCGTGTGAGGCTTCTCGAAACTGAGCAGCGGCGGAGAGAGCGATGGAGAGAGAATCCGTTCTATCTCTCTCTCTCTCTCTCCCCATCGACGCCAGCATACGGTTTCGAGACGCTTCAAAACTGCCGCGCGGTTGCTCTCGAGACCGTTTGTCTTTCGCGAAAATCCTCTTTCATCCCTTGTCTCTTTGTGAGCAACATCCCGCATCAAATTCCGCCTGTATAATATCTATGAACAGTCCACACGAATGGCAATGACACGTTGCCGCGGCTTTTCTATTTTTAGTTTATTTATTATCTATGCAATTCCGTCTAGAAGCACAAATTGATTTTCAACTAAAGGCGTTGGTTGCGAACGATTTGACTCAGGATAAAAATATAAAAACGAAAGGGTCGAGAATTACGCGAGATCAATCTAGTAAACGGAGAATTTGTGTTCCTTAATTAAATTGCAGATCTACGTTTTCTGTAGCGAGACATTTTGAAGTGTCTTCGCAAAGGGCACCGCATGACCGGCGAGTTGACGGCGCGCTCTCGCGTGCGTGCGCTTTCAATCTGAAAACCGCGGGAGATAATGTCTTAATTAAAATCGGATAGGTCACCGCAATTAACACTGACGCTCCTGCGGCGCATGATAATCGCGACGGGGCGGACGGAGCACGTAGATTCGGGACGACGTGCACAAGCGCGGCCTGCTTGACGCGGAGAAATTGCTTTCCGCGACTGCCGGACGATAAATACTTGCGCCGTTTCTCGTTGTTATTCATTACACGGCGATCTTATTATCCGTTCTTTATGGTCCATTTCCCCCGCGCATAAGGTGAGGCGTTTTACTACGGACGGCGGGCGTGTATCACGGACGACGTTATAACGACATTTCCGCCGAGGCGCTTCCCACCGCTCGCTCGCAATTTGGCGAACGTTCCCCGGTCTTATCGTCACTAATGCCAAAATTAGAATATCTAAGCTGGTATCTTGGCGAGGAAGATTCCAACGTGGAGAATGACTTTTTGACAAAGCTATGCAAGACGTATCGCGGAACTGAGACAAGCCTGCGCCTCGAAAATCAGTGACGACATTTACGATTACATCTCTTCGAAAGATAGATACGAGGGAAGAGGCGTTCGAATCGGGAGGCAACGGGAGGTTCACATAATTTTTCATTACGCATCTTAGATATCGTGAGAATGAAAACGGACAATTCGGAATTAAAGAAGATTTACGACTCGCGTCATAAAAACCGACTTTGCCATAGCAATAAAAAGAAGAAAGGTTAAGACAAACAGCAGAGGCTTTGAGAGCGTCGTTCGAAAGGGTCGCCGGGAGGGAAACGGTTACCCCAATTTCGTTCGCAAATACTATATTTAATTGTGGCGAAACCGTTTAACGCGATAGAGATACATCGTCTAGTCGTTGCAAACCGAAGGCAACGATATACGTAACTGCATTTAAAATATCGAGGCTCGCTACGTCGTGAATATCGGAGGAATTCGATGTCAGATTTATAAAAAAGAAAGAAAGAAAGAAGGAAAACAATACTGAAAGTAACGAGGAGGGAAGGAGAGGGGCTCACGATTCCGCGATTGAATTGCTGCGGGAACGTCGATAATCCTCTCTTCTGTCTATTTTATCTCCGTTTCCGCTTTTACGCACAAACGCAATGTCCCGCGGAAAAAAAAAGTAAAGGAAACGGAGATACAGAATCATGGAATACCGCGGAAGGAGGGGACAAGGCATATCTCCCGTCCTCGGGAAAAATCTAATCGCTCTCGAATAAAGTAGATTGCACCGCCATAAGTAATTTCTCGTTCTTTCCACTTTCTCGCAATTTCCACGGAAATGAGCCTAAGAAAAAAAGAGTTATCATCCGGGGGAGAACCTTCCTCGAATTTCAGTTAATTGGACCGGACTAGTCCTCCGCTGTTATATATTATAAGGTCAAAATTCGTCCGAACCCTCTAACAGTATTTGTTAATAATAAAAGGAATTGCTAATTTCGAAATGTCGCTTTCGATCTCGAATTGCATATCTGATTTTTCGATCGCGACGAGGCGACGTTACCTGCGGCACATCGCGGGTGAAAAATATCTTGAATAGACAAATAATTAAAATCGAAATTTCGAAATTGGTTATGAGGTGCCGGCACAAAATCAGGATGCGTGTCAATAAAAATTTTCATGTTTCATTATTCGCGCGCGGAGAGCTCATAAATAAGCATGATCCTCATAAATATTCATACCGGAGAAAAGAGAAACAAAAGCAGACCGGCGTGAGTACCGACTTGACCCACAGATTCTTGTGGATTAATTACGGGACACAGTGTCCGACTAAAGATCTCTTGTCCCACTGGCTGCAATTTTTCCTGACATTCAGACGAGTAGCCATTTGACACGTATAATTAGAGGCACAACATATTTGATATCTCTTCTAAATCTGCATTCGATAAATTCGGATTTAGAAAGTAAAAGGCTATCGCTGATGTGCAACGATAATTCTTTTTTTGCAATTCCCAGCGCAGATGGACTCAGAATCGAGAAGATAACAGATACATCGAGTATCGCGCGGCCAGCCAGTGTCAATACACGCACCGTCACATTAATCATCCAGGCAACATCCGTTTCAGAATCAACCCTAAAGCGAATCTCTGTCTGGCAATCAGCCAACATGCGCGTGAAGACCTTGCGCGGAGAACCAAGTGTGAATATCAAACACCTACATTTGTTCTTTTAATGTCTTAGAAATCGGTTGTACATTATTTGTTAACCAGATTTTTAACTCGGCCCTTTTAAGATATAAATCAGTTACAAGTGTAAACGCCATTTTAGGATCTAGCACAGATGGAGAGAGGTAGTCACTTGAATTACTATGTGGACCCATGTACCGTATTCTTTTCCATCCATCTGTGCCAGGTCCTAAAATGGCGTTTACACTTGTAATTGATCCGTTATTAAATTAATTGAACCTGTATATTATCATATATTTTATTAAACGCGGTTATATAATTAATAAAAATTATTGTTTAACCATTTTACGCTGAAGCATTAAACAGCGGATAATACTCGAAATGTGTATGTGTGTGTGTGTGTGTGTGTGTGTGTATAAATGTATTATTAACTATAATAAAGATAAGATAAAAAGTAGAATAGTAAGAAATAGCATTCTCTCGCGAGTGCCAGCGGCCAGAAATAAAATTTATCACGCCAGATTCTCAAGTGTACTCGCGCAAGGCAAGGCACTTCTCCGCACCTGCGCGCCTCGTAACGCGATTATATGAAACTTTTTCGACGATGATGTCTCGAGACGTGCTGGGAGAGGATGTCAGGTCTTTGTCGCAAATCCCGAAGCATGCCGTACCGCGAGAGCGAAATGAGCCGGGGAATGCGAAAGGGGATGTCCAAATACTTGAGTCTGGCTATTAATCGTCAGTGTCCGTAATATCCGCTCTAGTCTACTCCCGCGGGAGATCTCGGAAAGTTATTAATGTAGTAAAACTAGATTTGACGGGGCAACATTGCGGAGCGCATTTATAAGTTTCTTTGTGGATTATTTGACCGATGTCAAAAAATGTTAGACTTTGTACTTCCTTTGCGATGATGCATCATTCTTCGCATCTTTCTTAGACAGTTAGCGCTGCGATGGCAAAGTTGCGCTTACTAGCAATAAGTCACACATACGCGAGACGTGCCCCGTGGACGAAATAATTTCGCATGTAAAAATGGACAAATAATATAAAATAAAATTGCGCTACGCTTTAATTATCGGTCGGATTTTACACTGAG
>NW_011967145.1:164892-203820 GCF_000949405.1 Vollenhovia emeryi
TTTAGTTACTATTCGCCATCTTAATATTTTACCAGAATAATGGTTAAAAGCTTCATAAATAATAGTAAAATTTTTATGCTGGTTGACATCACTATGACTATGTGGTTGTTATTACTAATATTATAGTGATAATTACTATAAAAATGATATTCCTGACTATAATTATTTTACTATGCAATTATAGTCGCAAATACTACGCACTTTTCTCTCAGTGTAACATATGCGGTTTGACTTATGTCAGTCATCTCGCAGCAAAGGGCCTTTAATGTCGATCGACGTCGAGTAGGTCTATCGATGCACTACGTAATGGTATTACGGTGCCACTTTAATGTTGTCCAAGCGTGTAATCGTCGTCATGTTCCTCGACATCCAATCGACAGGGTAAGCATTGGAAAAGAGTCCCTCGTCCGTTTTCAAGATAAACGTCTGAACATCCGCAACATTTTTGCGCCCAAGTTGCCGAAGTGCTGTCACCCTGCGTTTCATCACCACGCGCATTCTGATCGATACTTCCGTTTCAGTTTCTTTTCGCGTTTACAGGATTCCGAAACTTCCGTTGTGCAATAAGGACAAGTGCGACAAGCAGCGACAGTACCACCCTCGCATGTACTCGCGTGTGACTGTACAGTCATCTCTCGAGTCCTCGAAAAATAGATTTCGAACAGGATTATACGGAAGGGACAAAAACAAATTTTTGCCCCGTTTTCCTTCCAGAAACTTAACAGAATTTTCTTTTTTAGAGAATACCATTAAAATATTCATGTAAAATGTGTGATAGTAAAATTTCTTTATCTTATTGTTGTAGAAATATACCTTTCCTTCGTATATAAAGCGGGAGAAAGGATCTGCAATTTTAACGACTTGAATTTCGCGAATAAGATACAAAGTTCGGCTTGAACGCAATGGGAGGGACGATGTCAAGGGTTTCAATGTCTAACGGGAATAATGAAGGAGAGTCTGAGAGCAATGAAAAATAACACCTGTATATCCACGGATACTCGGACGAGGGTATCGGTCAGAGAAATGAGATTCGCAGGCGATACCCACCTGCCTTAATCACAGATGTTTCATTTCGAGAACAAGGGACAGAGGAGAAGAGGGCGGGGATTTCTCCACACCTGGGATTATTTCCATTATAAAAAAGCGTAGTCGGCGCGCCTCGGATTAATTCAACTGAATCGGATGAATCGTCGACACGACAAAAGCGGCGTCCAACGTCGTTAACGCCAGCACGTCGCCGCAGATGTGACATATTATTGTACAACAATAGAATACCTAAGACCCGGGCCTTATCGCGCACGCGAGAGAGAAAGGAAGCGGCGAGTTCTAATCGTTCGAGATTACTACCGTGGGCCGATATTATACGCGCAACCCTATAGGCGCGCACCGCATACGAGGCGTAATCGATACGCCGAACTTTGACTGCAACTGCCTGATAATATTCGCCGAAAGTAGGGAGAGAAGACGGACGAGCTTGCGAAGAGGGTTGCTGGAATAATGACAAGTCTCACAGCGGTGTATTAAGCGGGATTACTTTCACCCGCCTTTATCCGCTTGCCGTGCGATAGAGAGAGGGTCTGGCGAGCCTATATACACGAGAGAAAAAAACCACGCCTCTAAAGTAAAAATTGAAATTTTAATACACATTCCGCATCGATTTTGCTTCTATAAAAAGAACGGGATATAAGTTTCCCCCTTTTTTTTTCTCCCATATAAAAATAATTATTTGCTCAATTGCTCTTTCATTTTATTCCGGGAGAAAATTTCGCGATTTTTCATAATACAGAATAAAAAATATAGAAACCTTTAAAATGTATCGGTATCGAGTTGTTAAAAATTAAAAATTTCATTGACTTTACCACGAGTTTCGGAGATGGCGTGTAAAATATCATTTTTCAACGCGGAGAATTAATTCGGTTCAACAAATTTAGAAAAGTTACATATATATCGCGGGGATAGAGTGATCGATTAACGACAATCAAGGAGAAAAGACCCCGAATCCATCAGCTGATCGTTAGCGAATGTCAGCTGAAAAAATTCGCGCGCGTCCTATCGCTCTTCACAATTCCTAATTTTTTTCTAGGGAGAAAGAAAACTGCTTACGTTGCACCCTGTCACAGACTGGTCCTCAATTATCGCAAATAGAGCGGCGATTTTCGACAAGAACCGTAGACAGTGACAAATACCTTTCCAAGAAAAGTGAACAAAGCGGACGTGGCATAACGAAGATTCCTGGACGTGTTTTCGGCTGACCAGAGCAGGACGAGCCAGGCAGGGAGCCTGGAGGGAAGAGCGAAGAGCGAGGTGGTCTGCTCAACCTCGCTCGAGACCCAGATTACTAGAGCGAGATGAAGCCGGATTAAAGGGAAAATCGGCGGACGGGTAAAGGCGCGCGACCGAGAAATCACCAAACTAAATTCCCCGAAAAGCGAAAACAATTCCTCGGGTCAGGTCAATCTCGTCCGCGCGAATAATCATAAACTGCGAGGAGCCACTTTAGCGTGTGCGATAAAGCCCGGAGGAAAATCATTTCTCGAAGCGGGGACGACGAGGAGTCCCGGGACGCTTTTTGAAAACGGACGCGGGTGGGAAATTTATTCTTTGGGGCGGAAAACTCACGGCGGTGCCTGATGGCGCCAGATTATGCCGATGTCACGGGATTTGCCGTCCGCATTACGATGGTTCATCCAACGCAATTGTGCCATGGTCCCAGATGCGATATATGGAGACGTATATAATTCAGAACGGTGTTTCACGTAAAACTCAAGTTTCGAAAAATATCTATGCGTAACGCTTTCGCGTTAAAAAAACACACTTGAGAAAAGTGGTTTTAAAAATAGTTAAAAAAATCTGGGGGTATTCCGTTACTAGCCGCGTCTATGTTAAAATGAAATTACTAGTATCCTACTGGGTTTTGTCGAAATATTAGAAAAGTAGAATATTATAGATGACCAAATTGACACTGTGCAATTCGGTATTATATGTGTAAACAGATTGATATTGAAGTCACATATGTGTCTCTTTCAGTTACTGTCACTTGTAATTGTTTGATCAATCACATGTCATTACGCTACAAATATCCAAATACCCGCGCGTTTCACTTATTGCTCGTCATTTTATATTTAATCGAGTCAAATGCGTGTCTAAATTATAAAAGCTGGTCTGAATTCCATTGCAAAAAGTTATACACCGTTGATCGATCGCACGATCTAAATTCATCGGAGGGAATTTCAATGAATCGACGACTGACGATTTTTCAAGCTTCCCGTCCCTCTCCCTCTCTGTGTCTCGGTATAAAAAAATGCAGATATGTCAATTAAAATGTCTAAACGGCAACAGGATTTGCGCACGTGGCTGAAATGTGCACGGCGATGAAATAAACGGAGGTCGTAAATTCTGAATTCGTCGAGTCGCTTCGGCAAACAAATTAACTTCGTCCCCGAAAAAACACGCCGCCCGCCAAAAATCGCCTGCCCAACGGCGTCTCGCCGTCGTCAAGCTTATGCAGCCCGTATACCGTTTTCGCCAATTTCGCCGATGTTCGCGATTACGGCGAGCGCGTGATTTATTCGAGGGGGAGGATTTAAATTAATCCGTCAAAGTAGGCGAAAGTACTGATCGCGATTCACAGAGCTAATCTGCACGACCACAGACCGACCACGGTTCTGTAGTGTGTAACTCATGCCCCGATGCATGCTGTACTTTCCCTAATTCAATTATCGGAGAATATAATACGATGCATCGAGAAATTTGCAAATGAACACTGTGCAATCTCTCATTATACGTATTAAAGTTGATTAATCTTTCCCTAAAAGCAAGACGACTTCTTAATGGGTCATTCCACTTTAACGGCCCAAAAACTATGCTTGTCTTTAACAATTTTCTTTCACAGCAAATACACCATACAATGCAATAAATGTTTTTGGGTTTTATTAGGGCACTCTTAAATAACACCAAAGAAATTTGTGTCATAATTTGAATAATTTTGTAATTAAGCGTTTTCTATGCCGTTCGAATGGCGTGTCAAAAAAGATGCGAGTTGCGTCCGCTGCGTTCATGACTTTTATCATTCAGGCTTTTACCTGACTAAAAATGACGAAACGCGCGCTTCGCGCGCGCAATTTGTAGTTGAGCATTGTATATTTTTAAGAATTTGTATACATGCAATGAAGTAATTGTATGCGCAACGTAAATTTAAAATAATAAGTAATTTATCACTCACTGATACGATTCGCAACAGCAGAATTGTACACTGTCAACTATATATGTTAAACTGCAAAAATACAAATATGTACATGATTATTATAGACGAATTGTGTAAAATCAAAATTATTGTACTAAATATACTTCATATTTTATATTTAAAAAATAGGTATTTATAAAAATAATTATATAGAATACTGAAAAAGTCTTTCTTTTAAATATAAACTCACAAAATTTTATGGTTTTGTCTCTAACACTTATTCGAATCTTCGTCCGAATCATTTGAATAAATAAAATAAAAACATAGAACAGATGCTTTATTTTGTACAAGTAGCAAATAACATAAGAATGTAAGACACTTACCTCACCATTTCTCCGTCGTTGCCCGATGCCCCCTTGACCTCCTCCTCCTCTCAGATTTTCTTGTGGCACTCACAAAACACTCACTCGCGATAATCACCGACCGCGCGAAATTTCGGACGCTCCCGTAAAATATCGCGAAACGCACGAAATATTATTAACGAAGCTAACGGCTTGCATTTTTGATTCGGAAGAACAGGATAATGGATAAATCACTTTTGAATTGGCGATATATGTATAATAAAACGCAACGCGGGCATCGGAAGCATAATCTGCGGTAAAGATGTAGTTATTAGTTTGCAACGAAACGATATTTTGCAATCTTTGTCATTCAATCTAATCCTCGAAATCAATTATGTGAGCGAAATTTCCAGTGATTAATAGTTATTATTAATTGCAACAGTTAATGGAGATAATTTTCGATTACATTTACATAACGTAACGACGTGCGATAAGCGACTTTCTTTGCTTCCTGCCCGTTCGAGTTGCGAAGAACGACAGAGCGAATTACAGCGCAAACGCCCAAGTCGCACAAATTTCTCACTTTTCCCGAAAATGGAACAGATTACACGAAATCGATAGATAATTAAAAGCGCGGTGCGTAAACGAGATGTAACCGCGACAAAGTACCACGGTATACATTCATATTTTAGATAAGTTAGTCTCGTGAAATATGTATGTATACGTTGATAAAGAGCCGTCGTCTCAACATACAATTCGTTTCTTATTATAAGTTGTAGAAACTTACTAATTAATCGAGGAACGTTACTTGTTACTAATAAAGGTGTGCAAATCAATAGTGTTTTATCCCTGCATTCACCGCGATCGAGTCCGATAACGCAAAGTAATATCACGGAGACCGATAACGCAAAAGTATAATCACGCACAGAGCGAATCTCGCCACTGCCTGCCGGCTCGACGTTCGGCGAGCGAGTGAGAACGCAGCGACCTTCAGGTACATGATGGTACGCAAAAACATCGTACGTCACCGCGCCGAGTGAAAAACAACAAAAAAACGTTGAGAATTCGTTGACTCGCCTACGTAATGGAAAATTCCGTACTTAATATAATATTTTACATTACTTTGTTCCGCGGCTGTTACTATACGTTTTGCGTATCATTCTGCGGACTTATTGGTATTGATTGAATTAACGATTAATTGTTGAATCGAGTAAATGTTTCGAAACAAAATTCGTTGTTACTTAAATTCTAATTACTAAGATTAGAGATTTTATCCCAATAGTTAGTGTATATAAATGTATGTTATATTTCTAAATTGCAAATCTTTATTTACTACGAATCTAAAAGAGAAGTGAAGCACTTTCCGCGCTTCGAGAAAACGAATCGGCATCGCGGAAAAGAGGCCTCAGCTGTTCGATATTAATGACATTTGCGCTGGTAACATCTGTTTTTTAGAAAGGGAAACGAAAAATGAAAAAGAATCTTAATCTATATGAATGTCGCTCAATAACAAAATGGTGCCAGTTTTATTTAAAAATAACAAAACAGTGCCAATTTCAAGTTTTGAAAAGTACTTTTTAAAACTTTTTTCAAACTGGCACCGTTTTGTTATTTTTAAATAAAAATTCTCAATTGAAGTTCGGCATTCATATAGATTAAGAATCTTTTTGATTTTTTGCGACTTGCATCTTTGACACGCCATTCGAACGGTGTAAAAAAACGTTTAATTAAAAATTGTTTAAATTATGACAAAATTTTGTTGTATTATTTACGCACTAATAAATCCCAAAAGGATTTATTTTATTGTATGGTGTATTTACTGTGAAAAAAATTGTTAAAAAGAAGCATAGTTTTTGGGCCGTTGAATGACCCTTTAAACTCTTTAACGCGTTAGAATTTTCCGCTATTTATACGATAATATAATTTTATATAATTAAAGCGATCTCTGCAAAATTCATCGTTTCGCTAAAGTATAATTTACATGCGGATAACTTGAAAAGTACAGCGACAATTGCGTTAAAAATAGAAAACCATTGTACGCGTATCACGCCTTCAAGGTTTTTAAAGTTCGTCGCATAAGCGCAGCGCTATTAAAAATATCATAATCTACGCAGCTCACAATAGAGCAGTCTGTGAAAGAGAAAAATATCGGACACGGATAACCGGATCGGAAATCGAACTCGCAACTTTTCTCTGCTTGCCAAGCGAAGAAAAGTTGCGGGTTCGATTTCCGATCCCGGTTATCCGTGTCCAATATCTTTCTCTTTCACATGCCTACAGACTCAGAAGTAGCATCCCTTCAAAGTCGCATTTGTCTCCAGCGTGTGCCGGATGGTTACGCGTGCGGTTCTACTTACGCTTACAGACTCCACTCTTGGCAACGTTATTAATAGCATTATGCATATGAGCTCACGAGTGTTATTGGATGAGGTAACATTCGGAGATGATTTCCATGCATCGAGAAACACGCCGAAGCGACCGTGCCTCGAGCGGAAGATAACAGAAATCTTACAAACGCCCGAATACATAAACGTAAAAAAAAAATGCGTTACAATATGCTATTTGCCGTCTGAATAGAACGCAATAAGCGAATCTCTTTGTCGTGGTAGAAATGAAAAAAAAAGGACGGTTGCCCATCATCCTCGTTCAAATTGAAGATTCGCGTGTTTTCATTTTTCATGTATGTACAGTATCTACGCGTTGCTTGCACTAGTGCGCACTGAGCGCACAACCAAGGCTTGCTCGTAGTCGGTTCTTATATTTAACTTCGTCTTAAATACACGTTCAAAGGGTATTTAGTCAAAAAAGTGATCCTTGCAAACGTTGTACGGACCATTTTTCTGGATGAGAAATATTAATTGCAAGAGGTATTTAAGATGATCTTTAAATATAAGACTTAACTGGAAACAAGGCTTAGTGTGCACTCGGTGCGCACTAGTGCGACAAACCGACTTCGCTGTAAGGTTTCTTTCGGTTTTACGGGACCGATAGTGAAGATCGATACCAAAAAAAAAACCCTCCGCAGTGTCCTGTAGCGCGAATTTTTGGCAGAACTTTGCAGCCAATTCCTTTAACGACGTTCTCCCGGTATCCCACCGCCCCGTCTCTTCCGTAACCGATCTCCAGCCTCGTTTCCGCCGGTGCCTACGTCGATTAACTCCGGAATTGAATTGCCGCGATGAAATCGAGAGAATCGAGAAACGGAGCGGATTGAAGGAGACTGAGAACGCGCCGATAAGAAAGAGGACCCGACGGTTTAACGAGAATATTTCTCCCGGAATTATCGCGGGGCCGTCACCGCGGCCGAGAGTGCCGCGGGGACTGCATCCGTGAAATTACACCGGAAATCGCAATGTTAATTTTCACGGTTTTTAACTTTCTCGTACGTGCAAAACACACGCCGTTCCATTTCTATTTACTCGCCGCCTTTCGCCCGCTTTGCGGGCGAGTCCTTTTTGAACAGGAAAGGCTCGAGATTCCGCGTCGTGTTCCATTTATTTCCGGGTCGAAAATCATAAAATAGGAGATATCACATAAACCCGTAACGTAAACCGAAAAAACGAAGAGAAACACGTGCCATTATCTGCGTAGTCGCGCAAAGTAAACGCGATGCTGTCGAATATAAATTTCTGTAAAATTCGGATATAAATTTTCCGCGAAGTATCGCGGGAGTGAAACGGCCACGATAGATCCCGCATATTTATCTCCGCGTTACCGCTTTGTGAAAAAGAAAACGAATCATTTAAACGGCCTCAACGCGGAAAGTTTCATGCGCCGTACCACAGATTACTGCGCACGAGAAGGCGCATTCAAGAGCGGTGTTCAATTCCTCTTTATCGCATCATTAATTATCACGTCGTTCTCACTGCATAGTTTATGCTCTCCGCGGCGTTTAGTACTTCGGAATCTGAAGGATGAAATAGATTCTCTCCCGAAGAGCTCTCTTGTCGCGTGATATACAGCGACAGTGATAGCTGTTGCAACGACTTCGCCGCGCGGTAATTCATCTACAGTCCGTTTCATTGTCGGGGATCGAATTATTCATTATCTCGGCACGGTGAATCTATCCGAAACGTTATCTCTTTATTCATTACCGTGCGTTATAAATAAAGCGTCTCGCGCGAGACAAGAATGAACGATATATTTGCGACGGGGCGAGAAAAGTATACTTTCACGATTCAAATAACAAATCCAATTTTTTTGCACTTGCAATTGTGGGATTTGAATTGAGGCAAACTAGAACGATATAAAATCGCCGCGCACGTTTTATTTAATATGGAAATATTTGTCCGACAGGGATGTACGGGACATACGAAGTAGAGTGGTCATTTTGAAAGTTTGCTCATCGAATTCCCGAGGCGTGCATTATATTATCGTCGAACTATGCAAAACGAATATTGAACGGGCACAATTCACTTACATTGCTATACTTTAATAACGTCAGAGATATTAATCACGGTATATCGCGTATTACATTCTTTATATATTATCACATTATTATTTTTATCCTTTCATTTCCAGCTCCGCGCAAGCCCGAAAACTTGCAAATAGCCTTGAAATAAATTTCCATCATATTTGAAAAATACTAAGAATTCTTCAAAGATATACCAGATAGTTTAAGAAGCGCAAGAGGTGCAAATAAAAATAGAAATAACATTAAATGACTAGCATGAACTCACAAAATTAAAATTAATCAATGACCAAATGCAAGACAATGCGAGAAATGCATTAGTGTGGACAACCCGATAATTTCCTATATTTTTTTTCACATAATGCGCGAGGACGAAATCGTTTCGAAGTACGTGTCTTTTGATGTAAAATCGATGCGTCGAGGCTCTCATGCCAGCTTCAACTTGATTTTGTACAAAAGCAGCGTATGCGGTCGCGAAAATTGCTAGAATGTTTCCACTTTTGTAAAAGCTTGCGGAATGTAATTATTTTTATTTATCCCGCGATGACGCCAATGGGGAGAACATCGCGAGTGCGAAGCTGGCGGAATATTTGACCGGAAGAGAAACGCGCAGGGCCGCAGACGGTGCGCGCTACGGCGACAATAAAAATGATTAATGCCTCGATGCTAATTGTAAAGTACGGGCGAACTGTGGCACGAGGCTAATTCATTAACTGTAGCACGCTCTCGCGCACGCACGGGACACCCGCGTGTCTTCGCACGAAGGAAAAAAATGCGAAATAAAGGGTGTAATTCACTCGCGACGAGCCGCTGTTGCGTACCTGCCGAGCGGATAATTGAACTCATCGCGAAAAGATGACGCACACCTGATGTAAAAATTTAAGATTGAGACGGGAAACTTATAGTCCACCCAACTGGTTATTTAATTAGTTTATTACACAACGTTTCGACCCTATTCTTTTGGGTCCTCTTCGAGTGATACTGCAAATCAACAACATCAACGCAGCTACGAACAATGCAGGCTAATAAATAAATAGGATTTAGTTAAACAGTTAAAAGTTCAGTAACGCACCTAAGTCCAGTCATCGTCGTCGAATAAGGCAGAGTCGAGTTAGTTAAAAATTTAATGTGACGCTACCTAAATTTTTGGCGTCGCGCGACATATCGCACAAGAACAAACATACGTACGCGTAGTACGATAGTGCAACTTTGCCGAATTGAAATAACATCGTTGACGTTTTAATCTTATTATTTGGCCCGAGACTTTTGTCGAGCGATTTGCGATTTTGCGGCGTAAACCGAATAAATAATCGGGCTTCGGCAAAATCCGTCCGGTGACCTGCCGCTTCAAACATTTGCCCGAGGGACTTTTTAACGCCGTCCGCTCCGTACGTCGATCATTCGAGCACGCCGAAGATTTTATCGAACGGATTCCGCGACACAAACCGAACAAATAGTCAGGTCCCAGCACGATTCTGTGCGTTTTTCCGTGCCGAGTATTTGTCTGAGGGATTCCCGACTGAGACCGTGAAAATCCGCGCGGCAAAAAGGGTCGCCTAAAGCGGGATCGGGCGACCCGATCACGTGGACTGAAAATCAACAGAGAAGCGGGAAAAATCCCCAGCGGTTTTACGCACGTCCGCCGAACGTGAGTTCAGCCTCGCCTTGTTACGACATAATGGGCAAATTGGCGCGAAGCTGCAGCGTGACGATTTAATTAGGGCCGCTATTGAATGGACGGTAACGGATATGGAAGGAGTACCAACCTCGAGCAAGGACGCTGACCGTCAGCTGACGACGCTGTCACGTGACACGAACACTCTTCTGGCGGGTTCCCGCGGGTGAAGCCAAGGTGACGGAATTGCGAAAATTGCGAGAGTCACTCGTGCGTAGAAATGTTCGCCGGGGGCATCGCGAGGCCGAAATGATCTCGCGAATCGAATCGCGGATCGCGGAACGGAAACGGAAAACGTTCTCCCACGGAGGAAAATAAAGACAAAACGTCCGGCGTCCGCGCGAGCAACTACATCGCGAGGTGTACGCGGATGCTCGTCTCGCGGCACAGAGAAGCTTAATCACATTTCACCTGCCACGACACATTTTCACAGATCAACAGTCACTGGTCCCGCGTCCGTGGTCGCAAAACGATCGACGAACATTCGGCTCGCGTAGCGATCGGTCGGTCGGCCGGTCGATGGCTCGATCGCATTCGCGTTCGGCAAAATCTCCGTAGCGTGATCGCCGACTTCGGTTAACTTTCGTGTCCGCCGATAACGCGCTGTCAACAATTTGGCGAAATCACAGCGCCGAAGATGCCTCCAAGACGGGCGTCCCGGCGACACGCGATTTCTCTCGCCTACGAATGTTTTCGACCAGACTGACTGTGGCGGTGCGACCGCGTGGCAGAGCCTTATACGAGCTGGCACGCTCAACCCCCACCAGCCAGCCGACCGTCTCGAGCCACCCCCGCCGCTAGTAACCTTTGGTTCGCCCCAACACGAGCACTCGCCCGTATCGCCCTTTCGGTACACGACGCCTCAAAGTTGTCGGCCGTAAAGAGCACGAAGGTAAAGTTTCTTAACCCCTAACATATTTTTCGTATGCCCCTCCCCCGCTTCCTCGCTTCCGCTCGAGCGTTAGAAAATCTCGCGAATCTTTAAAATTATACACTGACAAAAAACATTACTTATTCAAGAAAATTATTCATCAGGTGGCTCTTAATAGTTTATTAACTTAAATTTAAAAAATAATAAACAAATTAAGACGTGCATTCCTTTAATTTAAGTATTTATTAAATATCAAACGGTAGATAATTTTTAGTTTAAAAAATTTTACTTTAATTCTATAAAACGTTTAGTAAGATATAAGTTTTACAGCGAAGAAAATTGGATTTTCTTATATTTGTCAAAAACAATGGTTTCATTTAATAAATAGCATTCTCTATCTCGCGAAATCTTTAGGTGAACGTAGAAAATGTAACGAATTCATTAATTTACTTAACGTAATACACAGATTTACTTGAAATTTGATATTTTTATTTAAATAGAATAAATATTTACTTCGGTAAAAGAATAACTTTATGTAAATAGTTAAAAAAAAATTTTTTTGTCGGTGTACGTTATGATGCAAAACAAAAAATAAGAGATCACAGGGTGTAGATAAAAAGTAAATCCCGAAATGTACAGGGGATTAATGTGGAAACTTACATATCACCGTAATGACTTCAATAACGCGAATGAGAGATATCAAAAGATCTGGAGGAAAATGTAGGACGCGACGTAATGTGCAAGAAATAGTGTACATTTAGTAAACGTTACTTTTAAAAATCGCTAATCTTTTCGCATTCCAACATTCGACAAAGGAAAGCGGGAGTTGTGTAGAATTAATTAAAGTAGATGCACCCGAATGGGTAATCGAATAAATATCCACTTCAAAATGTCTCGAATAGTTTCTCAAGTTTTGCTTTAACACTAGAAAGTGCGATTTTGTACCCAAGTTCAATCAAGCTCTTTGCTCGACTTTAAGATTTTCCCAGCAAGAGCAATCGCGCTGGTTTTGTAAAAAGGCAAAGAAGCTCGTAATCTTTTTTCTCTGTTCCGTTATTATATACCGACCTTTCATCTTATTGTAAAACTTTTCAAAGTCCATTGGGTCGCGCTATAATTTCTATTAAAGTGCAATGTTGGACGTTGCATGGTTAATTGTTAAACACGGGTAAAAGTATCAAAAGATGTGTGTTGGACGAGAGATCAGATTGCACCAGTTTAATCCATCAGTTCAATCTGATCTCCCGTCCAACACAAATCTTTTGATACTTTTACCCGTGTTTAACAATTAACGATGCAGCTTCAACTGACTTTGCACTCTTCAACCAAAGGGTGCAATCAATTTTTTTTTACTAACATCTAACGAACGTAGCGATATTGGCCAAACGATACGAGATCGTTAACAATTGTGTGAACAGATTACTTGAAGAGGGTCCACATCTGGGAACGAAACGTTGTTTTTTTTTTAAATAAAAACACTGACCAGTGTAGATCATTTTAAAAATTACACGTCAATCTAATACTTACAAGTGACATCTCCGCGGAGTTTTATTCTCAAAATACACAGTCAACGCTTTCCGAGTGATATATTGCGTTCGTTATAAATCGCTTCTCGGGGGGGGGGGGGGAGACTGCAGGAAGCTATCTCCACTTCCGTCAGTACCGAGATGGCCGGTGTACACGGAGAATCGCGATAGGGTTGTTTGCAACTCGCGCAAGACTGCGAAGTGCACTACCTAACGTGCCATTTCGGCGAAATATGGCGGTAGTTTTTGCCGCGCGTAGAACGCGACTAGTGCAAGACGGAAGCGAGAGGATAAAGAAATGTAATAACGCGAAATTATGTCGCGACGAATTACGTTTTCGCGCTGACGGTAAAATTTCCTCGGGGTCGGACATTCGTATCGATTTGATCGTAGAAATTCACGTTTGAAATTAAGAAGCTGACACGATCACTGTGCGCCGGGAGAAATATTAGGCGATAACTGAGATGCAATTAGCAGCGGAAATAATCCTTTTTATAGCCGAGAAATTGACATCCCCGAGTCGGATGCGGAAAAGAAATGTTAATTTGATGATGGATAATTAAATTCAATCTCTAAGTCGTCGCGACGTCAAGCGTAAGTGACTCGCGCACACGCGGAGGTGTACAATAAACAACGGAGCAAAGCGATCTTCAACAATAAACGGCGCAAGTACGCAAGAATGCGCATGCGGTGTGACGAACCAGGAATTTCATTACGGTATCACTGAATTTCCAACAAAAGCTACGGCTCGGATCTGCCACGTTCGCGCAAATAACAATAAGCTGTCGATAATGAAGTGTTCGATTCGTGCCGCATGCGCACGTACACGCGTAGCGTCGTAGCGCATTGCGATTATGCATAACGAGCATAAAACATTAACAATATTGACTAAAACGCCTGGTATTGCAGCTAGGAAGTAATGGCCCATGAGCCGCTGGATTAAATAGCATTAGTATAATATAACATAGGTTACAATGTGCACTGATGTTGTGTCAGGGACATGACAGCGACATCACCAGGAGAATAAACGGCGATATACCGTTATACCGCGGTAGTTTATATCCGCAAGAATACAATGGCATAGCTGGTTGCCAGTGTTTTTCCTGCAGTTTCTCCGAGCAAAAAACTTTTTTCCAACCCGTCTTATCTTCAATTCTTTATTGCGCCAACTATCCTCTGTATGTGCATAACCGTGGCGGCTTTTGTATTATTTATAATCGACAGTTCAGAGTGGAGAAGGTTAACATATTCGTCGAGATGTACGTATTAAAGGAGAAATAACAATTCGACAACCGTGCTAATTAGCCAGAATCCTTTGGATTGTGTGGCGGAAGTAAATCACGAGCGCAGTTTCTTCCTCCGACGAAGCACGTGCATCGAATTAGATTAAACTGCTCCGCGCTGTGGAGAATCGATTCCGGGTGCTGGCAATTTTTATTTCGCCGTGACATCGAAGTAAAAAGCCTCCCTTTTCTTACAAGAGTACACGGAGATCTTGTAGACATAAGAAGAATAAAAAATTGAGACGGGCCAAAACCCATGGCCGAAACGTTGTGCGAATAAGGGAAGTTTTCCCGTTGCCAGTGGTGTCGAATTATTCACCTTTTCATTTTAATATTTGATGGAGGTAGAATATCTTACGTTTGATAATAAAAGAATGTTCAATTAAATATCAGGAGACGCCCGCCTAGGGTGTAGGGAAGACCACGGTCAAACCCTGGCTGAGGTGAGACTTTTCGTAATAAAATTTTCTGTATTATTAAACATGCGAGGATATGGTCAAGAAAATACTGAAGTTGCGAAATACTGGAAAGTACGCATCGCGAACTACTTAGTCACAATTATTATTGCAATTATTATTGCGCGACTACACCCAGAGACGGACGCGCGGATGCTATTAATCGTAGTTAATAACACTCTAATTCCTAAGGACAGGAAGTTTATGCATTTAAAAATGTTCGATTATGCAAGAAATTTTACTGAAATTATGCAAAGTGTTTATTGAAATTATGCAAAATTATGCGGTCTAAAATAAGTTGAATTTTAATGTGTATCTTATTTCTTAGTATGTATTTTAAATATTATTATTACTTTAAGACAAACCACTGTCTAACAGTAGAGATGGAGTTTATTGAGTACACTGAGGGAAATAAGAAATCAAAATAAAGATACAATAATCCATCTGCACAGGCAGTTTATTAAATAAAAAAATTTAATTCAAATATACATGTAATAGTTTTGTAACTTCAGTTATAAAATTTAATCCTCCGCTTTCTACCGAAGAGCGGTAACTCGTACCAGTAGGTTCACGGCGCGAAATTTAAATGTATATGTATCGATCAACTGGGATTAAACTCGTGAAATTATGAAAAATATGTGAAATTATGAAATTATGAATTATAAAATTATGAAATTATGAATTATGAAATTATGAAATTATCGCGGAATTATGAAATTATGATGAAAATACGGTGTTTTGGCAATTTTATGCGAAATATGCGGGAAAATGACATTATGCTGCGAAAGGTCCTCAATTATGTGTTATTATGCGCTCAAAAATCGTGTTCTACTGGTGTCCAAACACTTACAATAGTGAAAAGATTTTGTTTCAATAAGTTTTTAGAAAGTATGCGATTATGCGCGAAACATAAACTTCCTGTCCTTACTAATTCCATTTCGATCCGTTCTTTGCAAAATTATTAGCGCGCGACGCGTGAATAATGCCCCAACTACAAAATTCCACTTCGATATTCCTCCTTCGGGATGTTATTCAAACAGCTTTATTCGCGCAACGTAAACAATTAGTATTGTTACGCGTTTGCCTTAATTAATGTTTTTCTTGTGTCCCGGGTACAAATTGCACGTCAAACGTGGCTCACGAAAATGGTTATTAGCAAGCTCTAGGTGTCTAAATGATAACTTTGCCTATACAAATCATGCCTTTTCAAATCCATTATAAATATAATGAAAATCCATCATAAAAATAGAGGAAAAATCCATTATATATAACGTTTTATGTACCTCTGATTTTATACATCTTTCAGTTGCGCGAAAAAGATTTATCCCAAAGCCTAACAGAACGCTGCCTGTCCCATTCGGGCTGTCCGCTGATTTTTTCGACGTTCCCTCCGTTATCGATTCCTCGCTTTCGCGCGTCTATTAAATCGGTGCCATCGCGCCATCGCGTGGAAGTTACCGCGGGAGCGGTTAACGCTCTATCACGTCCGCTTCATTTCGGAAGGTATGTGGGATGCACTCGCGTGCCGCGGCGCGGTGAATCACGCCGGTTGTCTGATACCGTAACGAAAACGTCGGGGCCTCGCTTAAGTTTCGCCACACGATTCGCGTTCCACGACGGCGGAGAACCCAGGCTCGTATCTGGCCCCCACGCGCCACACTTCAGCTTTGGTAACGCGACCCGGACGGCCCTGTCCGGAAGTTGTCCTTGCGTGCACACCAGCCCCGGGCGGTTGGTTCAGAAATGAACGGTACGATACCCGACAACGCGGCCTAAGACGTAGTGCTTCCCACTGGACGGGAAACGGAGCAACGATCCCTCTTTGTTACATGGACGCGATTGAAAGGAATCAATTAGCGCTTCCGCGGAAACCTCGAAATATACCGAGTCTTGGACGTGACATGAGTTGGAGAATCTCTAACTCGCGACGCACATCTTTTTCCAAGCGCATTTAAAGCCGGCGCGCCGCCCATCTCACCCCTTAACGTTGTTAATGCAACCGTTATTCCGACAAGTTTTAGTTGCGTATACGTTCGCCTCCCACCGGCCAAGTCTCGCTCGTCGTTGAAAGCTTTAATTCTCGCGGACGGGGAAAGAGCCCGCCTTTATTCCGCGATCAAAAGAAACAGAAAACACTTTTCGCGGCCGGCCGATTCAATTATCGTAAACTCGTTCGCAAAAGTCTCGACGCGATTCGTTCCAGTCGATTCAAGTAATAGGCACGAACGCGCGGGTTTCCCTCTCGCTTACGTCACGTTATTTATTCGATTGTTTCCTCTAATTGTACTTCTTCATATTCTCACTTCTTGTTATCTCGCATTCCGACCCGCAAATTGGCAATTTTTCCGGCGCGGCCGTTGAATTATTCACAGAAAAATCGTCCTAACTTCAACGATATACTCGATGCACTGTGACGTGACTGCACTGTGAGTGCGCCGCACTAATTGCTGCTTCTCTAGACACTCGGAGCAATTTGAGTGAACGTTTTAACGAGTAGCATCCGCGTTCGTTTTGCAAGTTTAAAGGCTACATGTCACTCGGGGATCTACAGAAAATTAGCACAACCGACATATAGTGTGTTACATTGTAATGAAGAAAGAAAAAAAATGCAATTTGATCGATCGTGGAAAAACAGGATTGTATGAACGTTCAAATTTCGATGTTATAATATTGTCGGAGCTCAGGTCACACTTCTTGGCATGGAAATTAAGATATCGCCGTTCTTAAAGAGTCTCGGATTTGTCAAGGACTGCTTCGAAATAGGTGACAGCGCGACTCATCATAGAAATGGTTTCTACATTACTGATATCACAATCGCACGTCTTAACAAAAGACGGCTGTGAAAAGTTTCTTAAAGGGAGAGCGTGTGATCTGTTATTGCATACACACGCCGGAAAATCTATCTGACATGAATATTTTTTCAGTATTTTTCGCTCCTCTCTTTACAAATCCAAACTTTACGTTACAGTTTTAACGCGTCTGTAAGAACCTGCAGTTGCAATAACGGGGATAAAGCCATTGTGCGCCTGCACTAATTGTAAGGCGTGCTTCAACGCGAGGACAATTCGACTCCTTTAAGGAAAAAGGCAGAATCGAGACGTCAGCATACGGGGGCTTTTATGTCTCTTCAACGCGACTGATTTACACTCTCCTACGTGACAAACACGCTTCTTCGGCGACCGTAATGCAATAAACCCGAGGGGGTCGCCCTGAGGACATTAGGGTTGCATTTCGCTCGTTGATGTAGTCGGCGCGCACAATTCGCCCCGCTATACATAACTGAATATATATTTTACACCTATCTATACCGCCAGCTGTACTACATTTGTGTGCGTGCAAAATCAACGCAACGCATACACAGCCGCCAATTTTCTCGCTCCGGCCTGCAGTAACGCGAAATATTCCCGTCGCAAAGACAATGAACCGATCCGTCTATGTCCTACTTCTTCGTTCGGCTCTTATCTGTGTGCAAAAATGCCGACCTGGTCGCACGTAAAAATTGTATTACAGATAGGCGTGCGCTGGTCTCACCTAGTCTCATTTCACTTTTAAGGCTTTCCCTTTAAAACCTTCATAATTATAAATGTACGAGATGCAAGAAACGCTATACAATCTCATCTTGAATTACCTGATGAAACTTTGATCACGTACACCCTCATTTTCAAATTTTTAAGTTGGAAATAAAATATTTATGTACGCGCGTAACACAATTGAAAGTGAAATGTACCTAATCTACTACAACGAAAGAATGTAAATCGCCAGTAGTTGATTAACGATAAAAGGAATTGTTAGACGACTTTGGGCTGGCAGATAGCTTTTTTATTTTAATCCAACGTTTCGACCATTTTGATTTGCAATGTCCGGTAATTAAACTTGTAGATTACATAAATCTACAAGGTTTTGTTGTTGGGGAGCTGGGGGTTGTTTCCCAAGTAATTTTCTGCGTAGAATCCGAATCCGAGGTCAGAATTGGCCCATCACGTCAGGATTTTGAGACATTTGAGGTTACATACTCGAAAAATGGCTTTTTGGGCTACTTTTGAGGTTATGTACAGGACGCACAAAATTTTTTAGCTCTTTTCTTTTAATTGCATCATTTAGTTCTACTCTTTCCCTTCAAAATGAGCTGTCGAATGGTCATCTACGATTTTTCCTTGCAAAGTTACGGCCATTTTAAGATAACATGATGAATTCCAAACCCTGCGCCGTTATAGCCCAACAACCTCATGAGCATTCACATTAAACCTGTAAACTTTGAACTATAAACCCGAAAACCTGGGCTGAAAACTGTATATATGGGTTTGATGGAGAATCTGAAATCAGATTTTGAAAATTCGAGATGGCGGATCCAATATGGTGTACAAAAATTTTAATTTCGCTCAAATTTGAACTGAGAATTGAAAACATGGATTTTTGGGGTCGCTGATCTGGAATCTGGAATCCCATATATACAGTTTTCAGCCCAGGTTTTCGGGTTTATAGTTCAAAGTTTACAGGTTTAATGTGAATGCTCATGAGGTTGTTGGGCTATAACGGCGCAGGGTTTGGAATTCATCATGTTATCTTAAAATGGCCGTAACTTTGCAAGGAAAAATCGTAGATGACCATTCGACAGCTCATTTTGAAGGGAAAGAGTAGTACTAAATGATGCAATTAAAAGAAAAGAGCTAAAAAATTTTGTCCGTCCTGTACATAACCTCAAAAGTAGCCCAAAAAGCCATTTTTCGAGTATATAACCTCAAATATCTCAAAATCCTGACGTGATGGGCCAATTCTGACCTCGGATTCGAATTCTACGCAGAAAATTACTTGGGAAACGACCCCCAGCTGCCCAACAACAATCATGATCCCATTTTTTGTAGACCTGTGTTATTTAATTCCTCGAGAAGGACCACAACCCGTGTGGTCGTAACGTCGGATTTAAATAAAGAAACCATCCGCCAGCCTAAAATCGTGTAACGATTCTTTTTATCGCTAATCTATTACGTTTATTCGGATCGGGAAAGCAAATTTTTCTGTCTATTTATATACTTTTGACACTTACAGCATCTTATCATTTAGAAGACGTGCGCGTGTATTGTATTATTTGATTGGTAACGGGAAAGTCGAATACTATAGCGATAATAATGGGCCTAATTTCCGGCATCACGAGATCCCCTTGATTGCTAGACATTCGTAAGCAAGCGACATAATGGCGACGTTGTAGGGCAAATGGCCATTCATTCAAGGCCGACAGATAAGCTGTCTGGTTCAAGGCTTGAGCGATATCGTGTAATAAATCGCATTACGATTAATCACCGGGCATTTCTGGCTAATAATCGGCCGAACTGTAACGACACATTTTTCTGGGATCGGGTGAGAACTCTCGAGATTTTATGCAACAACTTTTAATTCGTCCGAGTCACAGACACTTTTGCACTGCTGGCTTGCTCGAGCGTACGCGTTTCGGTATTTTCTCGGCGCGAGGAAAAGGACGAGCTTCCAAAAAGTGAGGAAACAGTAGCGAAGAATTCGAAAGCGAAGATGGATCGATGAAGCCTGCGCCTCTGACAATCAACAGAAATGTAAACCGTGACATAATATACCGGTGTCCTTAACATTTTCCAAGTATCTTTCACGCTCGATCTTCCCTCGTTCGTAACCCAGTTATTAAATTATCAGATCGTCTTTATCAAACGAATGGTCTTATTTGACTCCGTAATGACTGCATTAGGCCTGCGAGCCGTTCTCTTTAACATGAGACGCGATTAGGTAAAGCCAACGGCACACGATACTATTTTTCCTGGATTCCTTACGAGAGCCAATCATGATTCAGCTTTGAGTCACCTGATCGGAAAGTCTGCATCTTGATTGGCTCTCGTAAGCAATCCAGTAGGAAAAATAGTATCGTGTGCCGTTGGCTCGAGTTAGCTATTCCTTAATAGCGCGTAATAGCATAAGTTTCTCGGTATTTTTCATCGGCTACGCGTTCCTGATTAGTCTTTTATTATTATGGGATTATAATAACACCATTTTGTTTATTACGTACGTTTTACACACGCGCGAAATACATCGAACGACTCCGAGTGCAGCGAAGACTGAGGCAGGATAATCGCATTAATCTGCACGTGTCTCGTAAGTTAGTATTTCGAACATACGTATAGCTTAGGGACGAGCTAACGTGCATCATGGCGCAACGTTGAAGGACATATCATTACTCTCTGTCTCGATTTCTTGCACGCCGCCGCATGCACAACTCGGCTCCTTGTCGTTCGCGGCACGTTCTGTTGCCTCGCATGCCCGCAGCATTCCCGGCGAATTAATTGCTCGTTTGTATTTCCCGTAATTTACGCGGTTGTAAATGTGATCCGCCCCCTCAACGAAAGTGGATTAGTTTTACTGCGGGAATAAAGTAAGCGCAAACTGCGGGCATTAAAGTCTTACGGAAGTGTTAGCGCTATAATCTTGTTGTGCGGCAGAGCCGCAATTAAGAAAGCTCGAAAGTACAATACTTTTCTCGGCTGACGCGACTCGCATCGCTCGCAGTTGAAGCCTGACGTTGCTCGCTCGAAGATCGAGCCGCCCCGCCGAATGCGAGGTCAAAATAATCATTTCAGACATTCGGCCGTGCCATTATCGTGCGAAATAAATTCTTTAGTTCGTTCGCTTACCTTTTTGTAATGCGTTTTGCCGCCTCCTCTCTTCTTCGCCGTAAAATGCCTTTTGTCTACAGCGTACACCTCCGCGAGCTCACCGTCTGCAACATAAGCAATCGAATTATACAGTTTATGTAGCATATAAATTTACGAAGCCATTATCGCACAAAGTTATTAAACAGACTGTAATATCTGCACAGAAGAAAAAGGAGAGAGAGAGAGAGAGGGGGGGGGGGGAGGGGGTAGATAAGTTCAAACATTTGTCAATATCGCGGCGAAAGAAATATTTCTTATTATTGTTAGTAAGCGTTACGTAGACGGGAAATTAATTACGGTCTATCTGACTCAAGGCTGAAGCCCGGCACGAAGGCGAGACGGCAAAGGCGCGCAATTCAGTGGTGTAGCAGTATGATTAAGCGGACGTATCATAGTCCTTCGCGGGGCAAATCGTTGCCCGTAGATTGAACGGGCCTGGTGTATAGGCGCACGGTGTACACATCTATTTTTAAGGTGAGCCCGCGGCGAAATGAAGATCGATTATCGCGCCGGTCGGCGGGCGTGCGAGGCGGGCATTCGGAGCCCTTCCTTCGGCATCAGGACCTTCGTCCCGATCGTCGCGATAATTTCTAAATTAAGCCGCCGCGTCGCCGCCCGACTCACGGAGCGCGCCTTTCCGTTTCGGCATCGTCACGTTATTAACTATAATATAATCCACCGACCGTATGCCGCGCGGGTCGGATCGCGAGCTGAATCGGCGCGATGTTCGCCCGGGCCTTTGAAAGATCGACACGCTGCGTCGCATTGCGAGTCGCAGGGAAAAAAGCGGTGCGCGGACAAGTGTTTCGAATCTATACAGAATTGTCATCGTCATTTTACTGTTGAGTATGCAGACGGGTCTGCATAAATTTTCTTCCAATCAGTACGTAAAATTATTCAAGACTCCTAAGATACGATACGTTATCGGGGGGGAAAAAAATACAATCACTCGCAGAGAACGCGAAATACGTCACGATGAATAATGGAATGTTAATGAAAGTGCGCGCAACTTTCAGGGTGCATGTGTAAAAAATGCAACGACGCATCGTTAAAAAAAAACGTTCGTACAGAGAAATGCTTTCTCGACAAATGGATCGGGCCGAAGTAGGAAGCTCGATCGAGAGGCTTAATACATATCGATCAGAGAGGCAGTGACATGTTCCTCCTCTCGTAAAGGTAGAGGATAAAAGCTGTGCAAGAATATTATGCATATAATTAACTTTTCCTTTTGATACGTTGTAAAGTTGATAGAGCGAAATTCGGTTAATTAAGCGAATCAACTGAACAAAATTAATGAAGTGAAATTTGTTCAACGCTGGCTCGACGGAAGTTTCACGCGCAGTTAGTCTAGCAAAGTTTTAAATCAGAGAAGCAAATCAAATAATAAACTGATATTATTATGTCTTTTATTTAGAAACTTTTGTAAAACTGAAATTTTTCTCTTTTATCCCTTTCTAAAATATCGAACAGTCGAGGCCTCTTTTACGCGATGCCAATTGGTTCTCTCGAGGCACAGTGTGCTTCACTTCTATTCTAAAGTCGGCTTCACTTCTTTTGTTCGTGTTTAATCTGCCGTGTTTCTCGTTAGTTAGTTTTTTTAACTATTTGTTACGCGTAAAAATTATCGCAAGAAAATAAGACGAAATAAATAAATCGTCGTCCCGGTAATCTAGTACATCTAACAAAGAGAAGATTATCTTGATATGCAATGTCATTATAGTGAGATCCACGGCATCTGAGGGGACAAATGTTCGAGTCTGATTCGATAGGACGGCGGTTATCGAATCGTTCTGCGCAGTCATGATCTCTCGCCGAGGAAACGATACACAAATATTGTAACGTTGCTTAAAAGGAAGAATACACACATGCTTGAATTACGTAGCTCCCATTGTGCTTAAGCAGCCTTAACGACATTTTAACGCCAAATCAATCGTTTGCCATGCGTTATAATAAAAGAAAAAAATATTTCCACGCAATTACAAGTGGGTCAATCTTGTTCACGCGCTTAGACTATTCATTCGGTAAATACTATGAGAATTTAAGTATCCTTTCCACCAAATACTTATTACCTAATATTAATTTTTCACGAGTGTTACGTTTACTTTAATCGTGTTTGAACACGTCGTTATTCGCCTTATCAGATCGAGCCACGTTGAATGGGAAAATGACTGGTGTTAAAGATCGCAGTTTTCTAAACAAAATGTCATCTATTTAGGTTGACGTTGTCGCGAGTACGTTGTCTCGCATTTAACCGTTTAATCTCCCCGCGTTCTTTACGTAAATGTTTAACACGCCTTCCCGCGCGTGTGGCACGCGCGATGCCAAGTCTCGCAAGTTGAAAATTGCCGGCGACTTTGCAAGAACTTCGGAATTTATTAACGTTCAACCGATATAAGCATCATAGATATTGGGATAATGACCGATTATTGCGCGCGATAATGACATTATCACGTTCCTTGATGAGGAATCGATGACACGCTTCTCAGCTTGATCTTCCCGATAATGGCGTATCGTCCGGCGCGATAAGAGTTGCCTCGAATATTCTTTTTTTCTTTTTCAAAGAGGATAAAACGCAAGAAACGATCACGCTAATGTTCAAAATATAAAGTGACTCGATTAGCTCTGTAGCAATCAACACTATTTTTAAACCCGTGCGAGAGTAATTGAAAAGTCTGTCGAACAAAAGGTTGAACAATAGAAAAGAGGCATGACGGTAGCTATTTATAGTCTCTTATAAATTATGCCAAAGCGAGAGTACACAGTACGGGCTATTAAAGCTGGCTTAATCGTAGCGTTGATCGCTGAATTACAACGGGACGATTTATCTTTAAATAGCTCGCGTGCGATATTAATATAAATTTCGACACGGACGATGCGTGTTTCGATACGCACGGATTACGAGATAAAAATATTCTATAAGCTAGACCCGCGGGAAAAAAAATCATGTCACGCACGCGACGCGGATACGAAAGCTACGCCGCGCAGATAAAATTCCGGCAAAATCCTGGACTACGACCACTTTCGTCGTTCATCCTCGTTTGCATACTTCGACGTACCGTTCGCCCCGCGACGAGTGGGTTCTCTTTCTCTCTCCCCCCTTTACCATTTCTGCTAGGAACGTTAAACCACCGAAAATAAACGGCGCGCGCGCGATACGTCGATAGCATCTTCTTTTATTACAGCCCGGAATATTGTAATCATGCGCGCGGCCCTGGCTTATACCGATAGCAGATTTTATCGTGGAGTACATTTGGGAAGAACCTTGATACGGTTTAAAGCGAAACCATGTGTGAGCGTGCTCCAGATATCTGCAGCGCGCGCGCTCGCATATGTCCGCGTGTCAAACATTGATGACTAAATAAAAGATTAATTATTTATCTCCACTGTACAGCTGATTGTTAGTTCCAAAAGAAATTAATACTGCATGCGTTTGATCGATGTTGCTCCGATGTGAAACAATTAATATATTTTAAAAAAAAAGTAGCGCAAAAGAATTGGAATTTCATTTGTATATTTTTTCGGGGCAACAGTCTTTGCAAATTATACTAATTGATCGGATCCTTCGCGGCGCGTAAAGTAATACGTAAGTGGCTGTCGTTTGTGGCATTCTAGCCGATTGCATTTTTCCTATTCCGCTTACACCTCCGAGATTCGATGGATAATATGTTTTCTTACAGCGACGATCGTGGATTCCCTCCACGCGCGCCGCAAAGTTCAACGCATCACCGTCGGCTTCGTTATTTTTCCCGCTTGACGGGAGGAAATCAGCTGAGTCACCACCGACTCGTGCCGGAAAAAATGCTGCGAACTTTTTCACTGGCGCGCTTACGCAACTGATTCACTCGTCACCATCGACGAATGATTTACGATGTAAACGAGATAACGCGCACTGCTTTGACGGTGGGTTCGAATTAAAGCAGTATATTCTATCTTGCGCGACAGATCTCGAGAAGCAGGACATGCCTATGAAGTATCCCAACGCGGAAGGATAGTTAATATTTAGAAGAAAGTCCTCTAATATGAGACAATGGAGTCTCCGCTAAATTAATAGGCGTCATCTGCTGGTTCCGCCGTGAATTTATTGCCCTTGGAGTGAAACCTGTTTAGTGGAGAACTAATTGCTAGATCGTGTAATCATTGCGAAAAGGACTTGTCACTGAATTTGGACGCTGAAAACCTACTACCTCATGTTAGAATCTTGTCTCATCGTAGAGGACTTTCCTCTATAGCCAAGAAAATATATAACACATGGTAAATCTCTGACAATTTTCGGAGAGGCAAAAATGACGGAAGGCTACGTCCAATGTGAGATCTTATAAATTTAGCACTTCGTAAAGAACTTAATGAAATGTCGAGCTAAGACGACGTGTGCAATGTTAAATCCAATGGTGAAAGATCTGCTCTTTTTCCAAGTGATTAAGGTAACGAAGGCGCGTGCGACGCAAGCGAGGGATCGAGGTCGAACACCCGGATTTGACGCCGGATCTTCCAAGCGAATGCGGAAAGAATTTAAGCGCAGATTAAACGGTAGACAAATCGGCGTACCCCGCTGACGGAGTAGGTTGTCCAAGCGAAGCAGAGCCTCGTCTTTACTCTCATGGAGACTTCCGGGTGGATCCGCACACACATCCGCCGGAACGATCCAATCCGCGTACCACTGCTCGCCTCTCCTCGTCGGCATGGTACCCGCCAATTACTCGTGGAAACCTAAAGCAAATTTAATGTTAGTTAGGACAAATTATACAGAGCGAACTCGTACTCGGTAAATTAATCACGCGGAACTTGACTTGCGCTTTTTATCCTCGGCGATGACTTTGCAGCGAGCCGGGACTTTCGGGTGGAAAAGTTACGAACGTGTGTGCACGCGCACACGTACGTTCGACGCGGCCGTTACGTCGTCAATGTAAAATACCGATTGCAAACGCGCGCAATTAAGTGCCTTGTAATATTTTGCCGCTCGAGGGCTCCTCGAATTATGTGCAAAAGTCGCAAGACGGGACATTTATGCCGCGCGTTTGAAGCCAAATTTATGTTCGGGATGATAAATGCGAATTTACGGTTCTCGTGAGATAAGATCGCGCCTCCGCCCCGTTCGAAAAAGGTGTAAAAAGTATCCGCTTATACGCCGGCGTTTCTTTCCGTTCTATATATAATTGAAACGAAAACCAATTGGTATGAATATCGGAAGAGCTGCGTACACACCGACGTACGTGTACATAAAAAAAAACCTTTGGCAATACATCGGTTTGTTACTTTTGTATTAACTGAACATCAATATTATTAAATCGCTCAAATTACCGATGCAATTCCGAAGTATATTTTGCAAAAAAAAACAAAAAGTGACAAGAAGATAGCGAGTAATTAATTGTAGCGTCCATAACGCATTTCCAACTGATCTCTTTCCTGCTCGTAATTTCTTTTGTGTGGCGCGCATCAAGAGCGCAGATCTGATTTATTTTGCAACGTTAACGTTTGACAATACTAAAAAGTATTAAATCAATGTTGTGTCGGCGTCGGCCAGAAAACTGCACGTCGCCGCCGTTATGAAAATTTTATGCTGTATACCGATATTTGACCCCCTTTCGCCGATGCCGGTATAATTGGAGACTTTCGGCGTCGCGGCTTTAAAGCGCATGAAGACGCCCCACGTACGTAATTCCGTATTCAGTCCCCGTCCCGGTGGATCGCGGGACGCGATCCCCGCGTCGGAACAAATGGAACGCGAGCTTCCTCTCCTCCGGATCCAACGCGGTGCTAAATCGCCGGGGATGTCGATGCCGTTTCGCCGTCGGCGGACGGCGGTTTCCGGGCGCGATAGATAACGGCGATACCGGCCGCGGGGATCTACGACCGCGCACTTTAGGCAGAGCACGTCGCGCGAGATCCGGCTTGTCGCCGATTATTCCTTCCCGATAGAGAACCTGTAATCAGAGACTGTAATCAATCATACGAGAGTTCGTCAAATTCCCGCGAGTGAGGCGAGAAACGTAGGCCACCTCGCTCTTCTACGACCGTAGAATCGCAGTGACGAACCCCTTAAGCCTCGTCTACATAGAAGTCGTAAAGTCGTAGTCGTAAGAATAATCGACTGCGATTGATCAATTTCGTCAGACACATAAGAATTGACCGATCATAGTCGACTATTCTTACGACTACGACTTTACGACTTCTATGTAGACGAGGCTTTACGGTCAGTCTCTGATTGCCGATCAGAAACTGGCCATAAGAGTTCGTCAACGTAGGCCACCTCGCTCTTCTACGATCGTAGAATCGCAGCGACGAACTCTTACGGCCAGTCTACGATTGGCTGTTGGCAGAGGACAATCCGTAAACGCTTAAGACTGTCTCAGTCGTAGACGTAGGGCAAGGCAGAGAGAAACGTAAGTCGTGAAAGGCTATTGTATACGACTTACGTTTCTCTCTGCCTTGCCCTACGTCTACGACTGAGATAGTCTTAAGCGTTTACGGATTGCTCTCTGCCATCAGCCATTACTGATCAGAGACTGGCCGTACACTGAAAAAAATTAATGTACTTTTACATGGAAATTACTTGTTCAAATACGGAAAATTACCTAATTATAACTGTAATTTTTTTTCCAGATTTCTTAAAGTGAAAATACATATTAATGGTAAAATATAGGTGAAATATAGGTGAAATTACTATTTTTGTGTAAAAACACTTGAATTTTCATGCAAAATTACAGAAAAAAGTCTGCAATTTTCCATGTGGGTAGTAATATTGCATGATTATGCTGGGTCGGAAAAAAACCCAGCATAATCATGTAATTTTACAAATATTTTTTTCAGTGTAAGGCTGACGGCAGAGAACAATCCGTAAACGCTTAAGACTGTCTCAGTCGTAGGACGTAGGGCAAGGCAGAGAGAAGTCGTGAAAGGCTATTGTATACGACTTACGTTTCTTTCTGCCTTGCCTTACGTCTACGACTACGTCAGTCTTAAGCGCTTACGGATAGTTCTCTGCCATCAGCCGAAGAGTTCGTCAAATTTCCGCGAGTCAAAAATTGCTCGACAACGCAGGCAAAATTCTATCCGTCGAAATGCCAGACGTTTGCGCGCGAAATGTTTTCCGGGTGGTTTCCGGGATGGGCAGAGCCGGGGATCGAGAAGGGGGACGCGCCATTTTCCGATGCGCGTTGCGTACGAGGGTCGAATTGGGACGCGTTTCTCGCGTCGCGCGCTCGAGCCGCGAGGGGGTTAACGGCGCTCGCCTCTTCCCCTTTTTAATCGGAGAGAAGAAACGTCGACTTACTTCTCTCGGACGGTGCTCAATAATTGTCGTCGTTGCTCGCCGCCGAGATTGATTCCTTCGCCGGGCGCCGAGCGATCGGGGGGGATTAGGAGACTCGGCCGACGCTCCCGCGCTTTGTAGACGAGGGACCGGCAACCGAAAGATTCAGTCGCTACGCTACGGCCGCGCGCATGCGCGGAACGTAGAAATTGGCGCGACTCTAGCTCGCGACGCGCGCCAAGTGTGAGTACGACGGCGCCTGCGCGAGATTTCGAGACGTTAGAAATTGACCCGATCGTGCTCGAACGAGAAGAGAATAGTCGACTGGTCAATTTCTGAAATCTCAGGTCTTAAAATAGTCACCAAAATAGTTAAAATTCACCCGTTGAAACCGCGTATCGATACGTCTATCAATTTGTCAAAAGTATGTCGCAGAGTTATCTGCCGCGGGGTCTTTTTTCTTTTTATTCTTTCACGGAGCCTCCGACGTGCTCCCTTTCCGTCAATCCGTTAGGCGCGGCTACGAGAAAGAAACGGGTCATCGCGCACGGTCCTCCATATTCGATCTTTCCACGCGCGATGAATTTTCCATCGAGACTTCCGCGTCGCTCGAACTTGGACACGCGAGCGAGCGAGCGAGCGAGAGAGAGAGAGAGAGAATTTTACTTACGAGAATAGACGAAGCCGGGTGTCGTTGTCGTAGAGATGAGCGGCGAGGTTTCCTCGCGACGGAGAATTCCCGATGCTGAACGCGCGGCGGAAACGAGTGCACTGACCAGCGCGGGCCTCTACCTCGGCCGGCGGGTCCACGGTGGCCCCGAGGCCACCGAGGACCCCGACCGCCCGGGCCCCCTGCTTATTACATAATCGCGGCGGCGGGAGGGGCGGGGCGGTGTACGATCCGGTATATAACCCAGAAAACGGGTCGAAATTACGGGGTCTTCGCGCGACAACGAGACGGCGGCGAAGAAGCGAGAAACGAGCGCGCGCGCGAGTCTTTAACCCTGAAGTTGGCGGCGGGCGTGAAGACAGCCGGGCATGATTAGTCGAATCGATATCGATGCGTCGATTCGATTCGTTATTTCTAGGCGGGAAATTTTGTATCTTTTACGAATATAGCGAAAAGGTTTAGAGCATTGAGGGGGAAAGGAGGGGCAGCGGAAAATATTCACGAGGAGCGAAACCTGGAATAGAATAGGGGATAACATTTGTAAATCCCGAGGCAAATGGGATCCCTGAAAATGTCTGGATAATGGCCCGTATTCGGAATTCTATGTTTGATCGATAAAAACGCCTCTAGAAAGCGGCTTGTAGCCCATCAGGAGGCTAATTAGCCACTTTTAGAGACATTTTTATCGATGAAAGAGGGTTGAGAACACGGGTCAATGAGTCTACCGCTATAGAATACGCACGGCGAGGGAAATTTCAAAGAGAGCTGAGAATTTCCCAAAACTTCCGTGACAAATCATTCGCGTTCGCGTCGCAATTTTCTTACGCAGCTTAAAAATAACAATCGCATATTATTATACGTCACATATGATCGTCTTATATTATCGCATATTGTAATTGTTATAAATATTACTATTGTCGTACGCGAAACTGATTGAAGCGGGACTTGAATTTATGAAAAAAAAACGCGATACAGATTCGGTTGAAGGAAAAACAGCACTTTGTATATGCATGTTAATAACAGTTAATTTCTATGTAAATTAAATTGGGTAAAATGGAGAATAGAGAGAATTTTTATGTAAATTTGTCATCGATAAAGTAGAGCTCCAGCAGATTTCCGTTTAATCAGTAACTGGTACCGTGTAATCCCAACGTGCCGTCGAACTAATTTATATTGTAAGATGGCAACACACCGCGAGGCGATATGTTACGTAAGTCGTCCAAGTCCACGTCGTCGGCAACAGTCAGTGCCCGAATAGATGCACGTACGCGCCTGTTCTCTCGCTCCACTCCCTATGTTCGGAGGCGATAACATAGTGCATACATGATAACGCTTGATTAAAATCCGTTTATTTCGGTTAGAAGGACTGATAGCAGTTCGATCTACGTTTCATTATCGTCCTGAGACACGTGGTCATCGCAATAAAATTGCATTATCGGTGCGATATCTGGCGGCCAGTAAACACGTACGGTAATATCCTCGAAAATAGTGAGAAGATAACAAGTAACGTCGTGCTTGTCAGTGGATAAATTGAAATATATATCTGTGTATGTGCAAATACACGTGGCCGATGTACAATTGTGCCTGTCGTAATTTTTCCCCGGCACTGGGCGTTGTTAGATTTCATTTTGTATCCTCATTGCGCACGTATTCTTTGATGCTTTTATATTTTTCAACTTCCATTTCTCTTTTCCCCGACACAGGTAAAATGTTGTCACCTTGCGTTGTACCTAAAGCGTCGTGATTACTTTCGACGTTCGTCACGTTGCATTTTCACCGACAATGAGACTTCATAATGGAATTAAAATAATGGAATAAGATACCCTTAAATTATTCCACCTGTTAAGCTTTGCGTAGTGTTGAATGTACCTTTTTACTCCACCATATCACTTTACTGTTTTATTTTACTTTATATAATTAAAACAAACTTAATCTGATATTTGGGGCTTCCGCGGTGTACGCGAACACCCCAGGCTCGGAGCCGCGCGAGTTTTTCATTCTATTCCGACGTTTCCGGTCTCCTCATCGGGCAGGAACAATCTGACACTGTCTCGCGACGAGGTGAACTGAAATGTCGAGATAAAATACCGAACTTGCGCGGCGCCTCAACCGCGGAAACCAAATCTGGAATTAAAGTAATATTTTTTCCGTCGTAATTTTATCTACTTCATATCGTACGTCATTATTTTCCTACACAAGCAAAGTCAGGCGGAAAGTACACGGGTATCCATTCAGAAGAGGTCGCGAGGGACTTAGGGGAGAATTTCAGTACCTTCAGCAACGTAAATGGAGCCCCCCCCCCTCCTCGAAAATCGTATCAATTGCAATTTTTCTTTATCGCATTATTCATCGTGATATTTCCAGAGATATGTTTCCGCCTACCTACGTCGAGGGTTTCCACGACCCCGAAGCGGTGAAGGCAATGGAGTACAAAGAGCTTGGGAAAACTGGGCTGCTCGTGAGCAAATTATCTTTCGGCGCCGGTCCGCTCGGCTGTCATTACGGGTAAAATTGTTTACCGCTCGCGCGAGCGTTCGTATTTGACGACGCGGTAATAGTAATTTTTACATAATTACGTTGGTCGCCGCAGCACGTACGACGAGGCGGACGCTATCGAAGCCGTACGCCGAGCGATAAAACAAGGTGTCAATTATATCGACACGGCACCCTGGTACGGCCAAGGTCGATCCGAGGCGACGCTCGGCAAGGTGCGGGAAAAAGTGATTCAAGAGGATCGCGCGCAACAATTTCTCTCTCTCTTACCTCGCGTATTTTTTGGTAGGCGTTAAAGGGCATTCCGCGCGAGGCTTACTACATCGCGACGAAGGTCGGCAGGTACGAGCTGGATTACGACAATATGTTCGACTTCGGCGTCGAGAAAACCCGGAGGAGTTTCAGGAAGAGCCTGGAACTGCTTGGGGTGGATTACGTCGATGTTATTCAGGTTGATATTCGGTTTCGCGCGGTGAAAATTAAGCGGGGAGTCTGGTAAAACGGTGGAATGCACGAGGTGAAACTTGCAGGTTCACGATATCGAATTCGCGCCCTCGCTGCAAACAATAGTCACGCAAACTTTGCCGGAACTATCCAAGTGCGTGGCCGAGGGCAGAGCCAAGTATATAGGTGTGACCGGGTACCCGGTGTCCTTCCTGAAAGACTGCGTCGAGAGGAGTAACATAGATATAGCCTGCGTGTTGAGTTACGCGAACCTCACTCTCATCAGCGACAATCTGCTGAGATTCGTTCCGTTCTTCAAGGTACGTGGTCCCGTTTGTGTCGCGGACGGTTCTGTCAATTTTCCAACTTGCAGGAGCACAAGATCGGTGTAATTAATGCCGCCGCGCCGTGCATGGGTCTTCTGACGAACGACGGTCCACCGAGCTGGCATCCGGCCTCCGACGAGACGAAGAAACAATGCGCGAACGCCGCGCAATACTGCAAGGTTCGTTAACAGACGTCAATTAAAACAAGCGCACTGTTCTGGTGCATTGACGAGATTCACGTTTGGCTGTCCGTTCAAAAAAAGTAACGTAAAAAATATATATATACAAATAATGCAGGAGCGCGACGTGGAGCTCGCCAAGCTGGCAATATGGCACTCCATGCAGTGCGCGGACGTGGATACCAATTTAGTTGGAATACAGAACACGAAGCAGCTGCAGATGAATCTAGATGTGATGCGAAACGGCATTACGGAGAAGGAAAAGGCGCTGCTGCGCGAAATTCAGGAAAAGTACGTTTAAAAAGTGTCTATTGCAACGTACCGTTTTTCCCCCCCTTCTTCAGGTCGTTCCGTCAAACCGGGGAATTGTTTTAGGTTTCTGTCGACGGTGAAGAATCAGCACTGGGAGGGCAAAGAGGTCAGCGCGTATCGAGAAGCCATCGAGAGGAGCGCATGAGAAAAATATACTTTTATTTCCGCTGGTCTATATATAAGTTTATAGTTCTCTCTGCAACATACATAACAACATTTGGAACACCCAGCAAACATTTCGTAGAAAACAACACCCTTCCTACCGTCGTTAATGTAAAATTCGACATTAAGCGTATTATTCGGGTAAAAATTATTATTTGGTGCAGGCACTTTGTTTAACGGGAACACAGTTATCGATCGATCAGTCTCATTCGTTTCTCAAGAGAGTCTCGCCACCTCGCGTTGGCGTACCACGAGAAATGCATCGTTAGAATTGATTCAAAAACTCCTTCACGAAGTCCATCTTGGGCGCGTAATCGTCCTCGGTGGGCTTGATCCGATACGTTAACTCGTACATTAATATTGTCAGATGCGGCCCCAGGATGGACTTGTGGTACATCTGCTTAAGCTCGAATCCCTTTTTAAAGCACAACTCCCTACCCTCCTCGGTGTACTCGGAGGCTACGATATTGGCGCAGCTGTACCCCGCGTCGATCGCGAATTGCACGGCTTCGTTGAGCAGGCACGCGGCTATACCTTTACGCCGATATCGCTCGTGCACGCACAGCCTCTTGATCCACGCGCTCCTGTCGAGCCGGTGGCTCTTGCACAGGCCGACGGTCCCCACTATCTTCCTCGCCTGCAAAGAGGCGTCCAGGTTGACCTGGGAGAACTGTTTCTCCGTCATTATGGTGTAACGGGCCTCCTCGGGACGCCGCATCGTCAGGTAAGGCTCGAATGCCTCGGCGACCCAGAAGCAGGAGAAGGCGTTGGACATGTAGAGCCTGCGCGAACAAGAGTATTGTAACATCGCGCGAGATCGTCCCTCGGAACGTTAAGGCTGGTCTACAACGCGCGGAGTAAACCTGCTAAATCAATACTTAATTTCTCACTCCTACTTCTTGTGCTTACTCTCGGCAAATCGGAGCGCGATTGGTGTTGCGAATATTTTCAAAATTACCCCTGTATTTTGAGCTCGGTCTACATTGAGTTGTTAGCCGCTGGTCAGAAGCTCAACTTTTGTGACTTAAGAATATAAGACAGCCATTCTGCTCAAACCCTAAAGACCTGCGTCCACGACGCTAGAACTTGGTTCAAGGTCTAGTTCTGAGAAATGTATAGCCAATCAACTTGCAACTTTTATGGAATAGCTGCAAGTTGACTGGCTGCACATTTTGTGGAACTAGAACTTGGATCAAGTTCTGGCATTGTGGACACAGGTCTTAAGTGAGTACAAAGACTGTCCAACTAAAAGAAACAAAGTCATCGTAAGGACCTGAGCAGAATGGCCGTCTTGTACTCTGAAGACAATGTTTTATGTTTTACATCTTTGTCATCGCAAGGACCTGAGCAGAATGGCCGTCTTGTACTCTGAAGACAATGTTTTATGTTCTACAGCTTCGTCTTAAAGTAACGCACAACAAGGGCTCGAGCAGAATGGCTTATACTCTTAAGACAGCCTCAAGACAATATTTTACGTTTTAAGCCTTTGTCTTGAGGTAACGCGCAGTAACTGTCTTATGTCTTAAGAGTACAAGACAGCCATTCTGCTTAGGCCCTTGGTTTCCTTACGCCAAAAGGTTACGATTGTCTCTTACTGCTTACTCCACGCGCTGCAGACCCTAAGGCTGATGGCAGAGAACAATCCGTAAACGCTTAAGACTGCCTCAGTCGTAGACGTAGGGCAAGGCAGAGAGAAACGTAAGTCGTATACAATAGCCTTTCACGACTTACGTTTCTCTCTGCCTTGCCCTACGTCTACGACTGAGACAGTCTTAAGCGTTTACGGATTGTTCTTTGCCATCAGCCTAACTGTCTTACGTCTTAAGAGTACAAGACAGCCATTCCGTTCAGGTCCTTGGTTTCCTTGCGCCAAAAGGTTACAATTGTCTCTCACCGTTTACTCCACGCGCTGCAGACCCTAAAGATGATCGCTGGTCGTTAGACCGGCGTGTCCGCGCATACAATACCTCGGGATATTCGTCACCTCGCCGTTGATCTCCGTCATCTTCGCGGCGAAACTGACGTATGTGCCGGCGTACGTGAGCGCGACGACCACGGGCACGACCGAGAGGCAGACGGTGAGCGGCAGGCCGAAGAAAATAAACATGATCGCCGACAGCATGATTAACAGCTGGAACGTGATCTCCTTGAACAGCATCCCGCGGAACGTCGTGCCCAGGGAAGACATGACGCAGTCTCTGATGAGCTCCGTGCAGCCGACCTCGTCGCCCGGCTTGAAGGCGCGCACGATCACGATGTGGCTCATTGTCGTGGGACGCCTTCGAGCCACGTCTATCGCAACAAGCATACAACCCTCCCGTCACTCTTCACCATCTTATTTATCCCCGAGAGTAACGTACCTTTCTCGCTCATCACCGCCGCCGCCGTCGTCGTCGTTTCGAGGTTAGGACAGGTTAGGAAGTCAATCGAAGAGCGCGGCGCGAAAGTCGAAACTTTCCTCGGGTGGGAGGGGGGAGTCATCGCGCAGGCGCGAGGAATTCCGCCGCCATTTCGAAATTTAAATCTAATTCGTATCGCATTATGTATATACACTCACCCGCAAAAAAAATGGGCCCCCACATTTTAGCCCAATTTTTAAATATTTTTCAATAGCGATAACTCGGCGAAAAATCATCGTAGAAAAATGATTAAAAAAGCATTTCGAAGCTTGAAGTTTCAACTTTGAAATGCTGTCAACAATTCTTTAAAATTCGTTTATCTTCTTTGTTCTATGCTTTAAAAAAGAACACATTGTGTTTTTTCTTAGAATTACGTATTTTTGACGCTCTGTGGCTGGATAAAAAAATTTGTCTCGACAATATCATCTCAAATTTCATAAACTACAACTCTTTGCCTACAAAACGCTTTTTTAAAAATTGTCCTACGATGTTTTTTGACCGAGATATACGATTTTGAAGCTAAACCTGTACTTTTTAGAAATGTTGTAGATACTCGGCGAAAACTCATCGTAGACAAATGATTAAAAAAGCATTTTGAAGCTTGACGTTTCAACTTTAACGTGCTCTAGATGTCCTTTTAAAATTCCTTTATTTTCCTTGTTCGCTGCTATAAAAAAAGAACACATTGTTTTTTCCTTAAAATTACGTATTTTTGATGCTCTGTAGTTGGGTAAAAACATTTCTCTCGACAATATCATCTCAAATTCCATAAACTACAACTTCTTGGCTACAAAACGCTTTTTTAATCATTTGTCTACGATGAGTTTTTGCTGAGTATCGACATTTCTAAAAAGTACAGGTTTAGCTTCAAAATCGTATATCTCGGTCAGAAAACATCGTAGGACAATTTTTAAAAAAGCGTTTTGTAGGCAAAGAGTTGTAGTTTATGAAATTTGAGATGGTATTTTCGAGACAAATTTTTTTATCCAGCCACAGAGCGTCAAAAATACGTAATTCTAAGGAAGATAAACGAATTTTAAAGAATTGTTGACAGCATTTTAAAGTTGAAACTTCAAGCTTCAAAATGCTTTTTTAATCATTTGTCTACGTCTACGATGATTTTTCGCCGAGTTATCGCTATTGAAAAATGTTGAAAAATTGGGCTAAAATGTGGTGGCCCATTTTTTTTGCGGGTGAGTGTATTTCATATACTTAAGATAATCTTAAATATAAGAACGGACTATGAATACCGGCCTAAGTTTGTAAGTCTAATAAAAAATAATAGCGCGCAACACACGTATGTACATACGTACCACATGCACTGGATGCCGAACCTGCACCTCGAGGGCACCGACGCGAAGTTGCCCGCGCGTACGTTTGAACGCTCACTGCTCTGCGCACGTCGGTTGAGCGCCACGCGCAGCGAGGCCAAGATGGCGACGCGGCCCGAAACGGAGCCGAGCGGTGTAGGACGCGCACACACGGGGAAGAGACGCGCGTACGTGCACGCTCGACGCGGCGGTGAGCGCGCACGGACACACGGCCTCTGCTTGCGTGTGAGTGAACGTTCTGCTTTTCTAATTAACTTGGCGCAGTTTCGACGAGCAAATATCCGGAACGACGCGGCGAGGCGAAGACTGCGGAGCGCCCAGTGAGAAATGATTCGTCGATCGACGTCGACTCGACATCATTTCGACGTCGATCGACGAATCATTTCTCACTGGGTATGAATACCGGCCTAAGTTTGTAAGCTAATAAAAAATAATAGTGCACAGCACACAGTATGTATGTACCGCATGCACTGGATGCCGAATCATCTCGGGCACCGACGCGAAGTTGCCCGCGCGTACGTTTGAACGCTCACTGCTCTGCGCACGTCGGTTGAGCGCCACGCGCAGCGAGGCCAAGATGGCGACGCGGCCCGACACGGAACCGAGCGGTGTAGGACGCGCACACACGGGGAAGAGACGCGCGTACGTGCACGCTCGACGCGGCGGTGAGCGCGCACGGACACACGGCTTCTGCTTGCGTGTGAGTGAACGTTCCTTCTTCTTGCGCCGCGTCGCGCGGGCAATCGTCGTTCGTTTCCGCGTTACTTTTCTCCGTCCGTAACGAGTCGCGCGATCGGGAGTGCCGTGCAGAGCAGTGTTGAGTGACCGTCTTGTCGTGGCGACTGATTGTGCTTTTCTAATTAATTTGGTGCAGTTTCAACGAGCGAATATCCGGAACGACGCGGCGAGGCGAAGACTGCGGAGCGGCGACATCGGCGGCGACATCAGCGGCAGAGATCGGTGAGTGAAGTGATTTATCGCATTTGCATGCTCGTTAATGCTCGCCGTGAATTATTTGCGCGATTTAACGGGACGAGGCTGCGATCTGACCCTCGGCCGCCGATACAAGTTCGCGGCTCGGAGGAGCCGAAATTGGTTGGAATTAACTGTCGCGCGAGCGCGCTGGAAAGAACCCAGTGAGAAATGATTCGTCGATCGACGTCGATCGACGAATCATTTCTCACTGGGTAGGAATTTGAATTTCTCTCGGCCGCTTACAGATGACGTTTATTTTAATGATACAATACAAAACTGTCGCGGCAGAGACGTGCGTTAGGGCGTGCAGCGTTCGTTTTTCAGTTCCACATGCATCTCGTGCGAGTTGACTGCGGTGTTCGCGCCGCAATATTCCCACCTGATTGATAAAAAAATGGAACAATTGAATTAGCTATCGTTGCAGTTTATCTCGGCTTGCGCGGAGCCCACCTTGGACAGTCTGTAACTTGCATCAGACTTCGAATCAAAGTTCTATCTTATAATTTTAATATTGTTTCATTCTTATAATTTTACGTGCTGCGCGTTTAAATGCGCGTATGTACATTTTTAATTTATATTTTATATATAAATTGTTTAGAATATAAATGTCAAGTAATGTATTTAGTAATTTAATTTATTAAAAAATATATCTTTTGTGTATATCAATTCATTATAAAAAAAATTATACATTCTATATAATTTCAATTTGTACCTCACGTGATTTCTTTGTATTTCTTTTAGTGTCGCGTGGCACGTAAAACTAGAAACGGATTTCTGATACAAATTACAAATTGTCTGTAAATCAGCTTAAGAGGATGCTAAAGTCGTCTGTTTTACCGACACATTCGAATATAGTTTTTGCGCTGCTGAATCTTTTTATTAGTTTTTACGCCTAAAATAATACCAGGATAAGTTGCGGACCGCATAGCAGAACGTTTTTATACTTGAAACACTCGGTTCAGAAGTCTAATG
>NW_011967145.1:204268-207491 GCF_000949405.1 Vollenhovia emeryi
CTATGCGGTCCGCAACTTATCCTGATATTATTTTTATAGGCGTAAAAAGTAATAAAAAGATTCAGCAGCGCAAAAACTATATTCGAATGTGTCGGTAAAACAGACGACTTTAGCATCCTCTTAAATATGTATGTGTGAACGAACTTAATTATGAGACGCGATAGAAACTTACTTCTCCTTTCTCCGCACAAACATGATGATTAGCTGGAATTTTCATTTAGAAATATTATGCCGCGTTTACCTGTAGCCCTTGCGATCCTCGAGGGCCAGTTTGTTGAAAAGTAAAACGTCCGCGTCCGGTTCGATGTCCTCCTCGGTCTTGTTGGCGGCGCGCTGATAAGAGATGACGCCGATGACCGACGCGGTGTCTCCCGTTAACGCGTCGAAATCCACCGCCGCGATGTTATAAAACGTCGTTTGTTCGACTGTCCGTTTGGGCAAGCTTGAATGACATTCAGGCCCGGTTTCACCAAACGTCGCTCAACTTTAATCCTAGTTTAATTCGTGCCTGTCTCTTTCTAAAGTGACAGTCGGAAAGAGACGAAGGACGAATTGAGCTAAGCTCAAAGTTAAACAACGCTGGCGAAACCGGGCCTTAGAATATTGCGAGTTAATCAACGGTCACGCGCAAATTAATCTCGCTATTCTGCGAAACTCAAAAAGATTTCTCTCTTTTTATCAAATTGCGTGTCCAAATTTTACGTTGCGTATTTTGCACTTTAAAGTAAAAGAATATAATTGCTTTTCGAAAAAAATTGCAGAACTTAACGTCAGCGCAACGCGAAACCAAAATTTTTGTCATTCACGCGACGTTTAAGCCTAATCTACAATGCGCTTTCTGCATCCAGAAACATTCTATTTTACATAAACAAATCAAACCGCTTAAAATGATCTGTCAACCATGTACGTTTATATGCAATGTATAGTACACAATTTATCAACTCGCACAAATTCTTGAAACGTATTCATTGACTACAGAATAGAATGTTTCTGGACGCAGAGAGCACATTGTAGATCAGGTTTTATGGTGTCGACGGGGCGTCGGTGCCCCTGCAGAACGGCAGCCCGGCCATCACTCGGCCGAGTGATGGCCGGGCTGCCGTTCTACAGGGGTGACGGCCGACACAGGTAACTTACAGAATTCGGTTGGTTGAGTGCACGCTAACAAGGGGAAGATATAGGCCTGTATGCTGAGATTTGGCTAAATTTTAAATACGTTGTTCTATCCTCCCCAATAATAAACGGTGCAGTAACTCTTGCCAATGGACATTAGTTTAGAAATTAAATTATTTTTAAATGAGCCACGTGTGTAATCTGCCGAGTCGATAGCACGCTTTTTAATTTAGACACGTGGTCGGGCTAGTAAGTCGAGCGACTAGAATGCCGGAGGTCTCGAGTTCGAGACCGGCTTTTTTCCATTTCTTTTATGGTAATATATTTTTTGTACATATATATATTAATGCTATATTAATCCTAAACAAATTTTTATTTCACGAATATTATCTGTGGAAAGGGTCATTTTTATTTAATAAACATAATATAATTCACTAAGAAATAAATTTTATTAATATGACACACTCCATGACAGACGTGTCCTCGCAATCCGATGCAACGTTATTCGGAATACATATTATGTGTCATCATATAATATTAATAAAACTTTTTCTTGGTGAATTATATTATGTTTTATTTGATAAAAATGACCCTTTCCACAGATGATATGCAAATTCGTGAAATGAAAATTTGTTTAGGATTAATATAGCATTAATATATACAAAAAATATATTACCATAAAATAAGTGGAACAAAGCCGGCCTCGAACTCGATACCTCCAGTATTCTAGTCGCTCGACTTACTGGCCCGTCCACGCGGCTAAATTAAAAAACGTATTATCGATTCGGTAGATTACGTGGTTAAAAAATAATTTAATTTCTAAACTAATGCCCATTGGCAAAAGTTACTGCACCGTTTATTATTGGGGGAGGATGTAGAACAACATATTTAAAATTCAGCCAAATCCCAGCCTAAGGACCTATATCTTCCCCTTGTAAGCCTTGTTTGCAGCCAATTCTTACATTTAAAGATCATTTTGAATACCTCTTGCAATATTTCTTATCCAGAAAAATGGTCTGTACAACGTTTACACGGATCATTTGTGGACTAAATACTCTTTGAACATGTATATTTAAGACAAGCTTTAGCGTGCACTCAGTGCGCACCGAGTGCAAGCAACTGGATTCGCTATTAGATTTACATTATTGTAAAGAGTTAAATTATAATTATCGTAAAACTTGAATGAAAACGTAAATTAAAATGATCTTTACCGAGCAATTTTTACTTACGTGCATGGAATTCTGAAGATCGTCGTGGAATTGGCGAGGGTGACTTTGAAAAACAATGTACCAGATGTTTTCAGCATATTTACGGACGTCATCACCGATGCTCTGGCTGGTTGACCTAAAATTCGCGAGATTTTCCAAGTCCGTAATAGAAAGTCCTTCAACGTCAAGTCCGCGTAATTACTTGCCAAAAATATAACTTTTGCGTAAAATTAAATTTGTACAAAACGAATCAACAACGCTCCGTTTCCATATACGTTTACTCCAATGGAAAGGATGGTTATTTTTTATATTCCGATACCGCAAAACGGTGCTTCGGCTCTAGTCGCCAGATAATAGATTCCCAAGGCTCCACGATTAGCCGCGTAGCCCAACTCTTGATTCCAATTGGTCGATTCCATGGGGAAGCATGTCCCACGCGCGTAGGATATTCCTCCTTGCGGGCAAGGCCAGGCGGTAAACTTGCACTTTTCATTTTGCGAGCGGACGCTCTCTATGTAGATCTGAAAAGCTCTCAAATGGCTGCACGCTATGTGCTTGTCCAGCAAATCCTCTAAAATAAATGATCGAAAGAGGCGTAAATGACGTACGTTTTTACAAAAGCACACATTTTTAAATGAGAAGTGGATTAAGTACTTCATGTGTCGCAAAATAATCTAAAACGTCTTTATCTGGACGTTATTTATCAACGTAACTCTCTGGTATATTGAAACATAAAATCTCTAGAAAAAAAACCCTTTGACCCTTAGTTCAGGCCCTTATCAAGTGAGATCTAAGAGTAAATGTTTTACATACAGTATAAAACAATTGTACAGATTCTTTTATACTGTATGTAAAACATTTACGCTTAGATCTCACTTGATAAGGACCTGAACCAAAGGTCG
>NW_011967145.1:208348-213579 GCF_000949405.1 Vollenhovia emeryi
CGATATAATTAAATGGAAATCAAACTGTTTAGTGGGTGCTCGCGCTCGGGTCGCCTGTTTTTAATTTACCTTTCAAGTGACTGACCACCACGGAGTTCTTAATATCCGTGCAGCCGGGCTGCTCCCTGCCGCCGTTTGGGAAAAAGTCGATATGCCCGATCGGTTTAAGTAGGCCGAAGCCGTCCATGAAGTCCTGAGAGCCGTCGGTGTGAACGACATCGACGAGACGGGCGTCGGTCGCGTCCAATTTTCTCGTTTTCTCCCTGAAGAGGTGACGCCGGAAGAAGGGCGACGCCGGGTCGAGGCCTGTTATGCGACCCAGAAGCAGGCTCCTCTCCTTCAACACCTCCGAGGCGCAGCCGGCCACGTGCGCGCCCAGACTGAATCCGATCACGTAAATGTCGGCGGGATCGACTCCCAAGTTGACAGCGTCTAGAAGTACCAAGGCCAATTGCCGGCCGACCAGTTCGCTATTCGCCACCGCAGCTCCGTAACTGGTGCCCGCCCCCTTCGTCCAGTCCAGGATGATGACGTTCGCGTCTTCCTGGGGGATAGAGCTTTAAAGATCCTACAACAATTTCTCAATGCCGGCCGGGAGATCTTGTAATGATAAAGCGGGGAAAAAGATGTTCGGTTAAACTGTTAAAACTGCCGAGGAATTACAATATCGAGTAGGAAATTTATGCCGTGTATTGCGCCGACGTCGCTTCCGCTGCCCTTGAAACCGTGTATCAGCACTCTGAGGGGCTTGCTGACGTTGAACCGAGAATGTGCGATGGACTTTTGGTTGTCCCCGTACTGCAGGGGTTCCGGATTTCGCCGGTCCGCGCGCGTATAGAGGAGGAACCTGGTTTGGATCACGCTAGGGTGCTCGGGCGGTCGTTTTATCGATAAATGCTGCGGCGGATCCGCGAAGCAACCAAGTAGATCTGAAATATTCGACGCGACGATTCATTTCAAAATATGTCCAAGCTCCGGAAAATTAACTCTTACACTTTATCCGACTTGAAAATTGCTTTTCTCACTGTTTCAACATGTTGACGTGTTAAAAGGAAACAATGAAAAGTCATTTAACTATTTAATTAAATATATTTGGAGGGAAATCGAATTGTAATGCGAATGTCAATTTATATATTAAATTTTTTACGTATTTGAATTTCAAATTATACTCTGGATAAAATCGGTGCTGCCTTACCGTAACAAACTTTCGATTTTTCCTCGCGAGAGATAGCGATCCGTCTTAGCACAGCGCGATTCCGCACCGCGAGAAGTTTCACTGCAAAGAAATATGCGGCATCACCTTGGCGGGAGAAGTCCTGATAACGGATCTTCAATCGCGATACCGTACACAACCGCGGGCGTTATCGATCAATGTTCCCTTTGCCCGATCGCCCCACTTGTGCACTTTACTTTCTCCCGTAGCGGTAAATTATTCCGTACAGCATCGCTTCAGTACGATTTGCGCGCCGGCGGACGTTATAGTCCCCGTGCTCGCATAATTGAGATTTTCAGTCTATCATAACATTGCAGTATTGCGTCATGCGATCCCATCGCGCTAGTCGCGCTGTGAAAGTGTGCCGTATGTAAATGCGACCTTAAGGTGCGAAGTACCGGTATGTTTCACGTGAGAATATTTGTTTCGTGTGCACAAGGCGAGCGCGTGTGGCGATCTTTCTCGTATCTCCGAATGGTGTTTCGCGACGGAAAAAATTTTAATTCTGACGTTTGTCACACATGCGTGCGCGTCACGGCGGGCTACGGTAGTTGCGTAACAAATATCGGTTATATATTATACTGGCTACCAGTATAAAGATTAACAAACCACCATAAGCGCGGCTGTGCGTGAAGATTCGCAGTTGCGCGATACATTTATACATCGGTGTACTAAAGTAATATTACATTTCGTCGGTAGAATCATTTTCTTAGAAAAACGTACAAAAACAATTGACAAATATGCAACGAAATCTCGCGAGTTGCATCGGTCTTACGGCGAATTCGATTGCTCGCACCAGTGCGCACCGAGTGCACACTAAGGCCGGTTCATAGTCAATTTTTATACTTAACTTTGTCTTAAATACACGTTCAAAGAGTATTTAGCCGAAACAATGATCCGCGTGGATGCCGTACACTGAGAAAAAAATTTTCTTAATTTTAGAAAATATATTTACTAAAATTAGATTTACTTGATTTAAATAAATAATGTTTAAAATGAAAAGTTTTTCTCTTTATTATAATAAATCAAAACATTAAAATTAAAAAATGATTTCTTATTGAAACATTTGTTTAAATCTAATTCAGATTTGCTACATTACAGTACAGTACTTGTTGAAATGTAGTAAAGAACTTTTTTAAATGTAGAATCTTGATATTTTAATTTTATAAAAACCATTTTAGTACATATTTCTTTAAATTCAGTTTTTCAAATGTGCAAAAATAGTAAATCAGTTACTTATAAAAAGTATATACATTTTAAAAACACTTTATTACATTGTAGAAAATGTTTACTTAAGTAAAACTAATATATCCGATAAAGACGCAAAAACAATTTTATTTATATTGTATTATAGTAAACATTTCTTAAATTTAAAACTACATTTTCTTTTGTTTGGTGCTGCCACTAGATGGCCGCCGAACTCGTAAGTAAAATCGTGGCAGCTATGGTATATGTATAAGCAACCGCATCAGCAGACGCAGTTTAACCATTTAATGGTCTATTTTTATTATGGCTGAACATAGTGTACTAATTCAGTGTTTATCTTTTTTCTTTTAATGAAGGGAAAATTCTAATGTAGAGGGAGAAAGATGTATAAATATACATTTGTTTCACATATTTTCTATCAAACGATAATGTTGTTTGAATGAAACAATAATATCGTTTAGATTAAAAAGAATATTCCTTTCGTTTCAAACAAATATTTTATTTCTGACAAAGATATATATTATTTCAAATATCAAATTTGTTTGGATACAACCAAATTTATTAAATCCAAAGAAATCGTTTTCTCTGTGTACTAGTTCTTCATTATATTTAACAAAATATTTATTATAATTGGTAAACTATTTAATTTATGGAAACGACGATTTTCTTTGTATGAGTAAATTAAATTGGAAAAGTAGAAAATAAACATTACAAATTAATAAACATTAACTGCTTTCCATAAAATAGTTTTGATAATTAGTAAACGATTCATTTATTGATAGAATCATTTTCTATAAATGAACAATATGATTGCTTATTTTAAAAAAATGCGTTCACAGTTGTATGCAAACACATGGTTTGCTAAAACTAAAGAAATTTTTTTTCTATCTAGTAAATTTTTTTCTCAGTGTACGGATCATTTTACTGGCTATGAAATATTTCAACGAGTATTCAAGACAATTCTCATATGCAATAGAATTGACCGTAAACAAGCCTTAGTGTGCACTCAGTGCGCACTAGTGCAGGCAACCGAATTCGCTATTAGATACGAGAAGGAAAAATTGCGACAACTCTTTTATCAGCGCGATTTCCACTCCGCGAACGCGATTGTCATTTCGATTGTTACGATATAACAGTCCTGAGCGTCGTATTTGTTATACTCACCGGGCTGCAATTTTCCGGCGAACGACGTGGCGGTAGCAATTATCATCAGCAAAGCAAGTAGAACGCGACGAATGTCGGCTGACTGCATCTTGCCACTGAATTGTCGAAACTTCGCGTCCTTGGTTGAGATGGTCGCATTCCGCCTCTTCTTCGCCTTCTCCACCTCCTCCCGTGCTTTCTTCCGTTCTTCCCGTTTCTCTTGTCCCGGCGAAACACTTGGCGTTTCTGCCGCGATCGGCACGGCACGCTTTTTGTCCGCCAGACTCACCCAGTGACAGCCTCCACCTAACCGTAGAAAGCGTACCTTCTATGAGCAGCCTTCTTTTTGCGCAACCACCTTTCCGCTTGCCAGAGCCTGACGACTGCTCCAACATTAGTCTAAGTTCACTTCCAATTCGCGACAGGGAAATTCGTCATTTCGCGTGTGTTTCTCTTTTGTTCCACTTACGTCAGGTATTTTCTCTGCTGTTTTTTTTTTCGTATCTTTTAAGATATCAGAAGATTTAAAAAAAAAGTCAGGTCAGTTTTATAATTTAACGAATCTGGAGAATCTTTCTTTCTTTCTCTCGTTCGAAAATTAATTTCTCACGTGATCCGCCGAATAAAAATATGCCGAATTTGCATACGTGTGTTTCCGGGTGACGATCGCCTATCGGTTAAAGTTTAGCGACATTGACGCGACACTTTCGCCAAACAGCCGCGACTGCCTTGACATGATGTAACGATGTCGTGCCGTCCTCCGGTATAGACAGAAACCGCGTGCGCCGAGTTAAACGTGCGTCGATGCATCGCTTTCACTCAAATAAATTATATGCGACGTGTTTTTCTCGTGTAAAACCCTGACATCGGGCGAAAACAGGAAAACAGGTTGATTTGTTCCATTTGTGGTCTAGAGAAGAAACGGGTTGGATGAGCGTGCAATTCTTTCCACGGTGAATATCCTGAATTATCGTCGAGTGATTAATGTACGATTAATACGTTACAAAATACACATACGTGTTTCTGATAGAAACACCTATTTCACGGAACGGTACGGCCAATTTTCTTGGGCTTTATTTACCCGGAGACCAGCCGAGTGAGTTTCGCGATCATGCAAGAGTACACACAAATTACATAAACCGAAAGCAAGTTAATTATAAAATTACGACCGTCTCGGTTACTTCTTGTTTACGTCGATTTTCCACATTTACATCATTTCAAAGCAACCACGCGTAAAAGTTGACCCCTGCCTCTTTCACAACAATTAGCTCGGACCATGGGTGTGAAAACGGCTATATAAATCGTGAAATACTTTCACTTTAATAAACGTGCAAAGAAATAACGAAATAGAGATTATATTCATCAAGCTTATTAGTCGACAACTTATTACTGGCAACTTAAAGAGATTTCTATGTTTACACTGTTATTCTTTAGAATTATTAATTTCTTTGCACTCCTCGCAATAATAATTTGATTTGTCAACGTCGACCGAAGTTTACTTATTTTTGATTTTATACATTTTTTACTCAAATTCGACCATCGACCGTCGCGCTTCCACTTGAGTCTCACGCTGAAATCTGGCCGAGGCGCGCACAGACGTAGATGATTACTTATAATATATTTATTTGTAATGTTTTATTATATTATTATTCTTTACATTTCTCGCAAT
>NW_011967145.1:214854-230421 GCF_000949405.1 Vollenhovia emeryi
GAAGTTTACTTACCTTCGATCTTTTTAAATGGACAAATTTTTTATTCAAATTGAACCAATCGCTCTTCCACTTGAGTCTCATGCTGAAATCTGGCTGAGGCGCGCACAGACGTAGATGATTACTTATAACACATTTATTTCTAATGTTTTATTATATTATTATTCTTTTGAATTATTAATCCTTTACATTTCTCGCAAAACTAATTTGATTTGTGAACATCGACCGAAGTTTACTTACCTTCGATCTTTTTAAATGGACAAATTTTTTATTCAAATTGAACCAATCGCGCTTCCACTTGAGTCTCACGCTGAAATCTGGCTGAGGCGCGCACAGACGTAGATGATTACTTACAATATATTTATTTGTAATGTTTTATTATATTATTATTATTTACATTTCTCGCAATACTAATTTGATTTGTGAACATCGACCGCAGTTTACTTACCTTCGATCTTTTTAAATGAATAAAAAATCAATTTTTTATTCAAATTGAACCAATCGCGCTTCCACTTGAGTCTCATGCTGAAATCTGGCTGAGGAGGGATGCAGGCACAGATGTAGTAGACGATTACTTATAACATATTTATTTAATGTTTTATTAATATACTCCTTACCGTAGACATATATTTATATCGTATGGCAGCATATTATTATGATATTGTATAATATAGATGAGGTGACTGACAGAACGATTCATTATTTTTCTTTTATTACTCTCCGCGGCCGAAGAACGACACACGCTTATTCATTGCTCCCTCTCTCGCACATTCGCACCCGTGTCGCACAAAATACACACACGTGCATCCACACGCGTTCAAACGCACCCCCCGTATACTCGCCTACGTGCATTCGCTCTCCTAATTGCTCCATTTATTCCACTACAGTCTCTTTCGCGCCTCCCTCTCGCATTTTCGCGAATCGACAAAGCCGCTCGAAACGTTGTTCCTCTCGTCCCTCGAGCGGCGCGTCTCGGCGAGCTCGTCCCGCAACTTCGTCGATTCGTCTCGCGATTAACTCGCATTCGACTAATTAATTGCGCCGCGCGCGTCACACGCGTGAATCGACCGCACGCGCGAACCTCTGCTAATTGCAATTATCGCTGGATCGCGCGATAATCCTGATAATTATTATGATATATAGTTCTCGTTATATTACTCGCTCGTAACATTATCTCATACTTATCTCGCCTAGTTAAAATATCAATATACATTATAATATACTCTAGTAACGATAATGCAACACGTCGTTAATTTATTATACTTTGCAACTTAGAAAAATAGTCCTGGCTAGCCGCGGCCGCGTCGCGTGCGCTTCCTCGCGCGATCGATCCTTCAAAAGCGCTCGATATTGTTACATGCCTGTGTACATCCGACATATATACTACATATACATTTATCTATATATAATATCTATATATCTTTCATCTTTCTAATCTCCGGGGCCTTTCGCGGTCGCCTGACGCCCACCTGTGCGAAATATCCCGCGGGATTCTCTAATTGACTAAATCCGCCCGATCGAAATCGATCGCTCGTTTCCGGGAAACGGAGGGAAACTCCCCTCCAGAGTGGTTATCTATGAATTCTATCGATCCCTCGATTTATTTCGCACAGACGATCGGCGATCATATTGTTTGTTTCTTTTTTTCTTAAACAAACGCGCAGCTCCAGTGAAAAATCAACGTATCTTCCACTATTTTACGCCGTACCGTGTCACTCGTAAAATATAATCAATCGTCGTACACGCACAACAAATTAATTATAAATAACGCGATTTTTATGTTTCATTTTATCGATGTTCAATTCTTAATTTCCGTTTTACCTCTTGTCCGCTTCGCTACCGAAATCGAATCTCGTCGATACACACGAGTATATAAATAACGCGTCCTTCTAATTTAATGGCATGATCACTTCCTATTTTACGAATGGCGCTAGGACAGGTAGTACACGCCGAAATAATTGAATAGACGGGATGTCGAAATGGAATTCTCAAGTTCGTTCCCTTCCCGGTTTGAGAACGTTGTAAATTCTGGATTGCCAATCCACCCGCCGGGCACAACCAGTCCCGATCTCTCAGGCGATCGAGCGCCGGTTGTGGTCGAGCGGAATCATTGACTTAAATATTGCAGCGCGCGTTGTGTTACTTATCGAGAACGGCGATGAATTGTTCATTCCCGCGATTAAGGAGCGATTTCATCTTTTTCTTTTGTGCCTGCTTCCCGATCGCGGATGACTCGACGCGGTCGCGATGCAATAAAATCTATGAAAACAATTAACGGAACAACGGTAGTATTACCCCTTTGAAGTTGTCACGCTCTACTATATCTACTGTTGATTCTTTTCCTTTTATTTTATATATATATATAAATCGGTCAACGAATCGCTTGTCCCGCGTATCGTTGGACTGGCGCGAATCTGACACCGACTTAACAGCGAAACTGGAGTCCTAACGTATATCGTGTCGCACACGATACACTCGACCAAGCTCACTCTCGGATTAACAGTCGAGAAAAACAAATCAGTCGTTCAAGCATTCGAGAATCGCGACGGCACAGTTTTCTCGATTTTCCTTCTCGCAACGAAATGCAGCGATCGCTTCCGTTCGGATCGTCAAACTTAACGAAACAACAACAACAACGGAAGGAAAACTGAAAACGAAATCTACGTCTCGGCGCATCGCGCGAATTCACAAGACACTTAACGAATCTCGTTTAACGAATCTCATTTAACAAATCTCGACGATTTCTCTTTTCTTTTTTTTTTCGTTACGTCAAAACGCTCGACCACAAGATAATCAACCTATCGTAGAAAAGCCTCTAAAAGGCATAATTTTCGTATTGCAAGAATGTCTCTTCGTTTCTTTGGTGTTAAAGTCAACTAGTATCCGCACACTGCGCACTTGCACTTTCTTGAGATGCGTTCAGCCTTAACAGTCTTTTCCGGCGACTATCGTTTGCCGTCTCTTCTCCGTCGAGATAACCCGGGAGAAAAATGCGTCGCTTGAACTTGCAATTTCATTTTAAACTCAAGGCAACCCACGTTTCCCCGAGTGGCTTCCAAATTAAAGAGACACGCATCGACGACGGCAATTAGTTTTACGATTACAAAATATTTTGCGTAGATTATAAAATTACGAGCGCCGCAAAAACTTTTCTTGCAATTCTCTGCCGTCTCTGTCGTGTCTCTGCATTAAAATATTTCGACACAATAATCTCGTTAGCGCCAATTCGAGTTTACAGATCAATCAAAGGGCACGTACGTTCGCACGGGTTCTCGGGAAGGAACCGCAATTTGTGAGGCTCGAGTTAAGGCTGAACACATGATTTACAATTGACGCATTTGTATATATCTCTCTGTTCACTGACACATATTCCCAAGTACACGAACAACACGCATACGATCGATCCTCATCTCTTTCATTGAATTTTCATATTTTACGTTCTCTCTCTCTCTCTCTCTCTCTCTCTCTCTCTCTCTCTCTCTCTCTCTCTCTCTCTCTCTTTCTCACGTATTATCGGTTCGCATAAGCGGCCAATGATCTGGCATGAGACGCGGCGACGCACCCTCGCAATTATAACGCTAATGTATCGACACGCTACTATTTTTTTTTCGTTTAAATATACATCTACTTGCTTGATATAGCGATCAACGATAGTCGTCCTCTCTCTTTTCCTCTTTCTCTCTTCTTTACTACGATTCTTCGTTCGCCCCACTCGCTCTCGCTTTTCAGCCGTCTTTTTCACGCGCGCATATATCTCCTCGCCTTTTCTCTCTCCTCTCTCTCTCTCTCTCCCCTCCTTTCTCGCCCCTTTTTGTATACTTTTAATGCTGCAGTTTCGATTAGAAGATCCAAGTAAAATTATTAAATGCTGGCAATAATAGTTATCTAAGTCGCGACGATAGTTCTCGATTACTGCGTAAATACTGATAGATATACTTGTTCGCCGTTTACGTTGCACCCTTCTACTTCGCCGAGCATCTTTTTGTCTTCACCTTATATTCGTTTCACTCTCTCTCTCTTTCTCCCTGTCCCCGTTTTGTATTCTTCGTCGTATTTATACCTTTCTCATTCCCTTTTATATTTATATATATATCTATATCTATATCTCTCGCTTGTCCCATCCGTCTCCCTTCGTTTCGCTCTTCCCTTTCGCTGTCCGCCTCTGTCTTTTCTCTCTCCGTCATAAATATATTTATAGACTTAGAATTTTCAATTCGTAGAACGATCTAATCGCTCAACCATGCAGTTTCATTTCCGTCTTTGCGCTAGATTCTCCTCCCCCTCCCCCCTCCCCTTTTCTTCCCCGCGATCACTCTTACCCGCCGTCTGTCCCGCATTCTCTCATCAGATGCATTCTCTACCCCTTTCGCTCGTTCAATATACATTAACAACTATAGTCGTTTAGTCTCGTAGACGTCGATTACTCGCCGATTACCATGATTTACTCGAAACCGTTTTCCGTGGTCACAATCTCGACAGCGTACGCGTCACCCTTGTATTTCGTATAGTCATTACAACTGATATTATAAATTAGCAGTCTGATATATCTGGTATAAAAGAATTTGACGACGTTGTTACTTAAATTTAATGAATTTATATTCGTTTGCAATATATTATTAATCCGTTTTACACGTAATTGATTGAGTTCCTCGTTAACATCTTCGTGATAATTTACTGTCATTACGATAGAAAAAGAAAAGAATTATACAAGAAACCGGGGGATATCTTCTTAATTTTCAGGGAATCTCTAATTATATAGAAAATAATTCTATTTTGCAGTCCCCGATATCTCTGGTTATTTATTGTATTATTGTACTTATCGTTATGCTACTCTCTCGTTTTTTGGTCGTTTCTTATTTTCCGTCAAAACTTGGCGCGACACGAGTAGAAAGAAAATTCGAATTACGAAGTGTGCGAACAGGAAGGATCGATCGAAAATAGTCTTAGATCTTCGACGGTAATTAACGTCTTGCATATTTCCCCCTCTCGGTAGTCGTGTATGATACATTTAGTAACTGTGTGGTTGTACATTCGCACTATACCTTTGAGTTTCGACTAACAGGGAGTTTACAGGCTTGTCCCTAAGCACTAAGAATAATCAATCTTCCTCTCTTTCCTTCTCGCGCGATTATGATCGGTAATGATATAGTTCGCGATGATGCACGCATTGATATAGTGCGTCTACGGGAGAACGGACGCGCCTCTCTGTGCTTTACGTCGGCTTGTAACGCGGCTAAACGATGCGACGATTCGCGCAGCGCAGCGGGTACGATTGTGAACGCGATTGCCGACGAGGAGCGGCGTTTTTCCTCGCGAAGCGAGCGGTGACGGGAATGAGGATCGTCGCCAATCGCGCGAGGATGACACTCGTTGTCCTCGCAGGGCGAATTATTGTTTCTGGGTTCTCCGCGCTTGCTTTCTTATATAAAATTGGAAGAGGTGAGCGAAGTAGAAATTTCCGATCGTCGAAACGGCCCCGTCGCGTAAACTGGAAGTCGTGGATTTGTGCGAGCTACATACGTGCTGGATGAGGCGTGAAAATGAAAGAAAAAAAAGATCGGAGCACCGAGTAGGGTATTAATGACATAATTTAGAATTTCATTTGTACTGGCTCCCGATCCAACCCAATTCGCATTTGACGTCGCGAGAGTGTGTGGGAAATTCGGCCGCGTTGATCTCGGATGGTGTTTGTAGCAGTTTTAACCGTAGTGCAAAAATCGGCACGTGGAAACACGTCTGACGTGCTTGCACGCAGTGCTTGCAAGTAAATGTAGACAGACCTGTCGTTTCTTTGAAGATTACGTGGGAAAAAGGTCTGCTTTTGCATATCAAGAAGAGGATGAGTGTCTTCATTAGTAGAGATTTCTTTTTCTCTCTCAACGACGAAAAGCTTACGAACGTTAAGTCGCCGACTTTTGCACGTCGGGTCTACGTGTTCGGCGAAAAAAGAAACTGGAGTAAGAGGCTGCTACGTAGCGAGGAAGCGAAAAGTAGGAAATTCTCGTTCAAGGTACAAAACGTGCTGCCCGACTGACCGTCGGGTCTAGGTCGAAGCTTGCGACTAATTCTAAAAGCGTGTCTCTCGTTCGTCTCGACCGCACGGAACGCAGTTCACTTCCCTAACAGTTAATACAGAGTAGTGAGGCCCGTTTTGTCTTATTTGTTTCGCCCCTAACGCGCTCTCCCGCTCGCTCTCCGTCTCCTCACGTTCCCGAATACAAATCATATCGGCGTATCGAGGGCTCGCAAATTCTCCTTTGTAGGCCCGTCTGTTTTTCTTTGTCTGGAAAAAGAAACGTGTCTCTCCTCTTTGTTTCGCTATGATATGTAGGACGATGAAAGCTTTAGGGTAATCCTATGACCTAATGATGCCCCTGCTCGATAAAGGGTGGAAACGACCAGACGTACGATCCATTCGGTGATTTCCTTTTCGCACCAGCCGCGAGAAAGATGTAGAGAAACGCTACTTCGAACGGGAACCACTCAAATTCAGACCTCCCCGTCGTTAATTGCGCCTTAAAAATTTTTCAAGGTTTTAATAAGTATTCTTTGTACAGCCCTCAGTTATATATAAATATATATATATATATATATATAAATTTGATAGCATTACACGTGCGATTATTCACTGCAGCTTTCGAGGTGAAACAAAGTATAAGTCACCGTTTTAACGTCTCTGTTATTTTAATGCGTGACCGTCGCGTTCGAAGCCTCGTCCTGCTAATCTTCCCCGACGTTATTCACAATTATCTACAACTCGCACACTTGCCTAAGTAGGATGCATCCTTGGGTGGGATATGTTCAGAGCGATTCGAGATGATATACATATTTCGATAAGTACACGAGAAAAGCTACGCTCGAAAATACAGGTGTACATATACATGACGTGCGTGTTGCACGCGTATGCGCGTGTGTGTGTGTGTATATATATGTATGTGTGTCTACGTGCGTGTCCCGCTTCCTCTTTAATCGTGTCACGGGTACGCGATTCAAGTCTTGTTCACGTGACAACTCAGACTGAAATTCATTATTTACAAGCAGCGTCTTCACATCCCTCCCCGACCTCTCCCACGTCCAGTTCAACCTCGGCTCCTTTCGCACAGAGAATTGCGCCTCGCGAGTATGCAAATTATTATTATTATCGCTATTATGTACAGCGTGTCTCGCGTCTCGAGTAACGCATCTCTCGGGGAAAGGAACGTCGGTCTTTCGAACGTCGCAGCTCGAGCTTGAGAGAAATTTCCGCGCGAGATGATGAAAACGATTCTTTCCCGTGTTTCACGGCACAATCGCGCAGAGAAGCCTGGCTTCAATCGGGAAAATTTTTTTTTATTTGCACACATTAGTATTGAGATGCAATTGGGGGATTAGAGATGAAGTTCGCAGTCCGGATAAAAATTCCCGGGGACCGCGACTACACCTCTGTAGCTAGGAAATACTTGACGTATTGCGACAGAAAAGTTTTGCGTTTTCACCATCGCGATCGCAATTTCCTTCGACATCAAACTGAACGCGATCGCGGCGAGACGGGACGGCTACGCTTTATCATCAATATACCGACTATCAGCTATTATTATCTGTTCAGGGTCATTGAGCACCAAAAAGGAATGACAGTACATTATTATTCTCTGCTTGTTCTCGGCTTTACTTTTCCAGTGACTATTCCAGCGACTATTTACAATGCTAACGTTCTGCACGCGTCGTGTCGCGATCGGTGACTCGAGGAATTGGACTCTTCCGCGATCTTCTCGCGCGTCTTCGGCGTAGAGAAATAATCCCCGCGGATCGCCCGGAAGGACGAAGGAAGAGCAACGCAAATCGTAGCCAGGCTGTGCTAAAAATCGTCCCGAGGTTTTCTTTCAAACGCCCTGTCGGTCGCTTTGCAACGCGAGAAAGTCGGAGGCACTGGCGAGTCTCGGATTGTTCTCAGATCGAGAAAATCTTACGGTATATAAGTTGCACGGGATTCCTCGAGGATACCGCCGTAATTATCCGAACAAAGAATAATGGTCTTTGCTTGACACTCTATTCCCCGTCGGCTAAAGCTGACCGCATTCGCGATCGATCCATCCGTTGATTTGGGAAAGTTCTCTCTTAAATTTCTTTTTTGAATAAAACTACCGTGGACATTAACGCTTTGCCGACCGTGATCGATCCCGTTTGTTTGGAAGGAATCGGAAGGACTCGATCGATCTTAAAGGAAACGGAAGGGCTCGATTGACGCGGCGAATCCCTTTCGCTTCCTTTACGAAGGATCAACCGCCGGTGCGGATGCGACATTTGTTGAACCTCGCGACGATTCGGCTCTGGGAAACAGCTAAAACTATACGTATAGTGTACAAGTGTTAGTTGTACAAAGTTCAATAATTATAGCTCATTTACGTACGAAATTTATGGTGTCGGGGCGCGGAAGAAAAACCGATGCGCCCCGCTACGCTCTGCTTCTAACTTATAGAAAAATGATGAAAAAGTTCGTAGTTTTTTCTTTCTTTCCTTATCTCTCTTTTTTTAGAAACGTTTCAGTATGACAAACATGGTCCATCGTATATATATTTATATGTAAGTGCTAAGAGCCAAAGATCCAGCGGACTTGTATCCACGACACGGTAGTCATTTGCGAATCTTACAATGTAATTATCAACATCGCGTGCGATTATACATTTCATTTATAAACAATATTATGTGCAATAGCAGTAGCATATCATTAAGTTAGAAATATTTCAACTTGTGCGCACCGCCCCTTACGGCGGAAAAAATGGATTTGTTCAGCCAGAAGTTCTTGCATTTCTCAAAAATAATAAACCGATACATTTAGGGTACCAATAAGTTTGTCGCTGAATAAATTCTAATGTATCGTTACGTTAATCGGCCCGAAAAAAAAAGTTAAAATGAATACAAGCGCCATAGCTTTGTCGCCGTACAATTTAATTGAAGTCTTATTCGAGATACGAGAGTGATTTTATTTATAAAAGACTTTCAATTATCGATAAAACTGTGCCCTTTATATAGTATATCGCGTTTATTGATTTAGCATAAAAAAGAAACTATACCTAATATATGTATATATGTATATGTATATATATGTACGTGTATAAATCCTCTTTATATAAACGTGCTTGCAAAACCATCCAATCGAGACGAGTTCTAAAATCGTGAATACAAGTCCCCGGATCCGTTTAACGCGAATTTCTCCATAAGTAATAATAATAATTTGTCGATTAATGAAATGCGAGTGCACGAGAGAATCAGGTGATGCGGGCAGATTTAAAAAAAAAATTATATTTGTGTATCGACACTGCGCCCCCTTGCTCTTCCCAGTGTTTCACTACCGCACGACACCTGCGTCGTCCTGCAAGTCGTAGGCAAGTCCTGCGAATTTCTAACGTGACTCTCGAGCGTTCTTGACTGCCCTTTGCTTTCGGTCCCCGCGAATTTTGCTTCCGCGCGTATATCTTGCCGATTCTCTTCCACCTAGCCCAACTCGGTTTCTTTCGGAGGTGCACTCAGTTTCTTATTTTCAAATCCATGGGTCCTGCGAACTATTCGAATTCGTAACGAGCGACTCGACTGTCCAACACGGTCAGTCAATAGCGCGAGGTCGGAACATAATACTCTCCGTTTCCAATCTACTGTTCTTTTTGTTTTATTCCGGTATTGAAGGAAGAGATACGAAGGGGAGAAAAATGACAAGTAAAATGTGGGGAACGCGTTTTGTGTGGGGAAAGTCGAGAGCACGATATACTGCGTCCGTTTGCCGTCCCTGTTCCTTTGCTTAGCTCAATTTGACCAAGGGGTTATCCTGCGCGAGCGATACGAGATCTCTCGATCTCTCGAAGGACCTCGCGTTACATCCAGTCTATGGCGCGCGCGTTACAGAGGGATATCTCCGAGAAATTATTACATTACCGTTTATCGCGGGCACGGGACGCGCGAAGATCCCGACGAGTAATATCCCCCTTCGACGAGTTCCCGCAATCCCGCCGATCCTCCGGCCCCGCGTTTGTCACGTTTTCCCTTCATCGAAGGAGAGACACGAAAAATTGCATACCTTATCAGGAATTATTTTTACCGATAATCGCAAATTTATACAGGCGGACATCTATGTGATAATAAAAAGTTTTTTTTTTCAATATCTTTAGATATTCTTTTCAGACGACGTTTTCTTTTTCGATAAGATACAGAAATCTGGAGGCTGCTTTAGATACTTAGTGTTTCGGATATATCTAATACTCCGCGGTAACGCGCCGTCTCGGGATTTCCGTAGATCTCTGCAGGGACCAAACGTGACTCTCGCCCCGCTATCGGAGGATTTTAATTTCGGATCGTGGATCCGCGCTAGGCGGAAGAAACTACCTTAAATTAAATCACTGGCCATATCCTGGACTCCTTGCGATCGACACGTATCGCGGCTCGTTAAGTCTCGATTAATATGTATATATATATAATGTGTATGTATATAATGTATATAATATATATATGTACGTAGGTATAGGTATAACAACAGTCAATTATATAAAATTGCGGCAGTGTGCTTTCACGTATATTAGTTAATGTTAATCATGCTCTCTCATTCTCTCTCTCTCTCTCTCTCTCTCTCTCTCTCTCTCTCTCTCTCTCTCTCTCTCTCGTATAATCGATTTATTATTAAAATCAGGACGGCGAGGAACACTGGATACCATCTTTGCGTTTATGTCTGTCCTTCAGGTTGTATTAAGTCGATCGTATTGGTAAGCCAGGACCTCTCACGTGGGCCTGGAGCTTATGCTTCATACAGTGTAGAAATTCTAAAGCGCAAGCGGTATCGTTAAAGATTTCTCATCGCGGACACAAGCAGTTAATCACATTTACGAAATAATACGTATGGTACACCGTAATTTCCGCTTTGATGACTCATTGCATCACACGATAACTGTAGATGGCAATACGGTTTGTGGTTTGCTTCATTTAGAGTCACTATTCAATTCCTCTACGCGCGAATAGGAAGTAATAGGAACTACATGGCGTCTCAATCTGACGATTCGTCCTAATTTAAAAGCGCACCCGGGATATCTGCGGTAATGACGGACAATTAAAAAGGTCGCAGAGTATCGTGAACGCAATTAATGAAGTTTTACGCAACGCGGGCGCAAATTAAAACTTATTGTATATACAAACAGAGCACGTGAAAATGGGAAATGCGAATTCAATCTCCTTTGCGAACGGTAATAAATAGCAATCGTGATAAGCGTGTATCTCTATTCGGTTCTCGTAAGCAATGATTTTCGCAGCGAAAACGTAACGTTCCGCAATTTAAAGGGTGATTTGCCTCGAAAACGAAAGGATCGCGCGATCGACTTTTACTCACTTTCCCGAACGTAGAGGTATCTTCGTCCCTTTGACAAAAATCCGCGTTGCTACATCCGCGGGAAAAAACGAAATAGGACACCTCGGTACCCGGCATTCGCTCGCACGCACGCACGCACGCACGCACGCAAACACATCGGACGACATTCACGCAATCTGGGGCTGGTAATACAGCTAGGAAATACAGCTTGCGTATGGCGACTCGTATATGTATACGTATATATGTACACGTTACACTCAGCTATACAATTAGTCTCGGTTTCGCGGCTACTTCAATTAAAACTTTACTCTCGCCCTTTCGCCCCTCGCCCCGCCGACCCGCCCCTCGCCCTCCAAACCCTTGAGTACTCTCGCGCGCGGTAACGCTAACTGTGCGGAAAGAAGTGATTACGCGGATGTGTATAATATCTATTTATACGTGCGTGTTTATACAGATTGCAGTGCTTCTATCTCTTTCCTCCTCATCGTCGCGAGCCAAGCCACGAGCGAGATCGCGCGATTAGCGGCGTGTCGCAGCGATAACCAAGCCCGCGATCGGCGCCTCGTGGCTTCGCTCCGGATCGTAGTGCGTGATTTCATCGTCGCACGATCGTTCCCAACAATCGCGGCGACGACGGCTACGCCCACGTTTAATTCTCCCGCTTTCTCCCCTAATATCGTTCGTTAATTTTACATTAGTCCATTCGCGCGTCTCTTCCTCTCCTCTCTCTCTCTCTCTCTCTCTCTTTCTCTCTCGCGCTCTCATTTGCTCACTTTCGCACTCTTCCTCTCTCGTTCGATCATCGTTTTACTGCTTTTAGACGTATAATAATACTGGCTATTTTTTATCGCTTTTTTACGTTCCCGTTTTTAAAAGTATAGTTAATTAACCGTAGCATTTCTCTCTCTCTCGCTCTCTCTCTCTCTGTTTACTCATAATTATTATCGTTTTCGGTCAGTTCCTCCCGCGGCGGCTTCTCCCCTGCCCCATCTCCCCCTGCCCCGACCATCCGCGACCCAATCTCGGACAATCGATCGCCCGGTATTGATACAATAGCCAGTTGATTGCCCGATACTATATCTATACGCAAACATGTCCGAACGAATCCGCCTACGTGTCCTATTGTCGACATGTGGAAACACCGCCATGTCCCCGCGCTCTCCCCTCCCCCGGCGTATGTATAACATCTTTATGTATATTATGTATATCGTCTATAGTTTAGCTGTTTGTTTGTTTGTTTGTCGGTTTGTTTGTTCATGTATCCTTTTTTGGTTTCTGTATACGAGAGCTAGCTAACGCTACAAGTAATAGTTTTTTATCAAAAGCACACACGTAATATCGTGACTAGTCTACGTATGTATATATAATATGTATATATAGTATATCGCATATAAACTGATTATTATATATGCCACGTGCGCCTCTCTTCGTTGACCGGCTCGCTCGCTCAAGTTCTGTGTGCTGTGTGTTGGTGTGGGTCGTGTTGACGATAGTAATGCCGACGATGACGACACGGAGGGACAACGTCCCTTACTCCTCCCCCCCCTCCTCCTCTTGCTCTTTCTCCATCCTACATCTTGGCGGCCCGAGGGCATCGAGAGCAGGGTGTGCGCGAGGGATCCGTCTGTGATCTGACATTCGCTTCGAGGGACCATTACTCGAAAGGCCATTACGTGTTCTCGAGGAAACTCTCGTGACGTGCGGAGGACTGGACGTGCTCCAAACTGTTTCAGTTGCCTTCCCGGCAGCGACTTTTCTTTTAGCAACGTAACGTAAACCATCTTCGACTCCTCGCGATACTTGTCTACGACTTCGGCCCGAATTGCGGTTGCTTCTAGCAGAATAGATATATACGTATATCGATCCCTGATTTATCTCCCTATAACGAGTAACCGGTCGTGGTACCGCGTCTCTTGGTTTGGTTGCTCGACCAACTCGGTGTAGCGCTACCTTTTTTTATGACTATATTTAATTATATACAGTCATAAAAGTACGTACGTATCGCATTTCATTTCGCGCGAAACTTAATTTCGCACGGAAGAGGCGATAAGTCGAGACGTAATGTCGAAGGGAGAAATTTACTATCGCTAGCTTTTACTTCATTACGTAGCAGCTCCAGCTTAATATATTATAGTAATATTGACCGAAACCACACTTTTCCGCCCGCCTTTTTTCCCTTTCTTGCGCTCTCGTCTCGTTTAACTTTAACAACTCCTTCTCGCAAGCAAGCATGCCCAAGATAATAAACTGGAATCAATCGACCGCCGGTAACTTTCGATTGGGGTGCGCGACGAAGATTCTTACGAATCGACATTCGATTACTAGCACCGTCCGGATCACTTTAACACGCTCGTCCTATCTCGTATTTCGAGCTAAAACCTTATCAGCCCTGGTAACCCGAGAATACTTACGGCTCTACGAAATTAAACATTTTAATGAAATTAACCAAGTCGCTTCCCGCAAATTGGATTTATTTTCCGAGCCGATCGGCCTAACTTGTTTATTGACTTTCCGTCCGTCAATATCACACGTACGAAGTGAATGAAGCAGCCCTTAGTTCGTCTACGTTGTTGAGGAATGGTCATCCCCGTGGCCTCTCCGTTACTCACTGCGCACACCCGCGCGACGACGACGACGGGTCGCAATTAGTGCGTCTTGGATATATGCTGGTGTCGATCGTCGTCGCTCGCTTCGACGTCACCCTCGACGCCCTTCTCGCCCTCCTCGGGATGTTGGGGATTACCCTCCTCGGTGTCGACGCTGCTCGTGGGCGTCATCTGCTCGACGCCGACCCCCGTGCCGGCGCCGATGCTCATGCCGCCCGACGTCGTGCTCGATGTCGTCGTCGTCGTCGTCGCCGTCTCGTCGTTTTTCTCGTATCCCAAATTGCCCAGGAGGCTCTTGTTAATTGGCTCTGGCGAGGCCTCTGACTCCTCGCTGCTAGGTGAACCGGGAGACGAGACTATCACCTGCGCGAACAGAAGGGACCCACCGTCAAGGTGCGTCGGTTAGTTGTGCTCGACACGCTGTATACAATTGAAATTCACCAAGTTTGATCAGACGTTCCGAATTTCTCGATGCAATCGAGTAGGAGAAATGAGAAAGACGGGAGCACACGCGCACACACCATGTATATGTATTTAAGATGAGAGCGTTTACAACTTGTTCACTATCAACAGTTGTACAATCGACATAATTTTCTTGTCTGTTTAAAGTAATACGTCTCTAAATAATTTCTCGAAATGTTCGAAACGTTTGATTAACCTCGTGGATGACACTGTATATATAGTCTCTGATACATATGTTACGGAAGGACAGTTTCCAACCGTAAGCTCGATAATCTTGCATGTAAGTCGACCTGTACCGACAAAAGTTCTTACAAATTGCGATTTACAATTGATGTTTTTACTTAGACCTTTTTAAAAAGATATTGCTCGATTCATATTGCGAAATCTAGAGGCTCGAAGAAAAATTTTAACAATTCTGCGAGACCGTTTTTAAGTCGGTTCTATAATTTCGCGGATACCAGAGAGTCGTGGAAGTGGAATGCAATTGTGAGCATACGCAAAAATATGTGCTACACCAACGTAGAAAAGTATTCACAAATACTCGGCATGTTGGAGACATTTAGATCGTATAAAACGTGATGGCATGAAGGTAGAATGAGAGTTACATGAATGATGAACGTTTCTCTGATATCTGAGTCGGGCCATGCATGTGACAACGAACTAAAGGCGGCGGATGTACACGATAATGAAAACGATAATGACGATGATACCTGTGCAAGAAGCGGCGTCTCTGTGCTGTCAGCGGTTTGGTAGAGCCGGCAATTTGCGCTTGCTCTGAAGAATACGTGCCCAAACGTAAAAAGATAAAGAAGACAACGTAAATTGTCATTATAATGGGAATGACGTCGAAACTATATACACAAAATGGAAATCATGTCGACCCATATGCCCGTAAACTGTAAACGATACAGAAATGACATCGAGACGTGCACGAAGGTATTTCGTATAAATTATACATATGGAATATACAGGGTGAGTCTTTCCATATCCGACAAAATTTTTGAGAAGGTAGAACGGATCGAGATGAATGGAAAAGTCCTGTACCATTTTGCAATTTTCGTAATAGTTAACGAGTAATTAATTATTAAAAATCGTTGTCTTAGGCCGGCCTACCGCCCAATTCGAGCGCGTGGCGAGATGTGCGCATAGCAATATCGATCGCCGGGCGGTCACATCTT
>NW_011967145.1:231747-252224 GCF_000949405.1 Vollenhovia emeryi
CGCCCAATTCGAGCGCGTGGCGAGATGTGCGCATAGCAATATCGATCGCCGGGCGGTCACATCTTGCCACGCGCTCGAATTGGGCGGTAGGCCGGCCTAAGACAACGATTTTTAATAATTAATTACTCGTTAACTATTACGAAAATTGCAAAATGGTACAGGACTTTTCCGTTCATCTCGATTCGTTTTACTTTCTCAAAAATTTTGTCGGATGTGGAAAGACTTACCCTGTATGTACCTACATCAATGAAATTTCTCGCGCGAGGTGCGACGATTAACAATAACGACAATGAATGACAATCGCAAACTACGATATTTCGGCTGTATATGTTTCTCAAAGTACGAAGTAACTTTTTCTTAACCAAGAGTCATTTCTTCAAAGATGAATTTTTTTCTGCCTGCTTTTGGAAAATTTGTAAATCCACCTTTTGTAAAAGTTTCCATTTAATTGGATACGTTTTCATAATTATCAGAATCCTCATGTCAGTATATATTTTATATCGTAATTTTCTTTGCATTAACATGATAATTTTTGAAGTACTCTTTGAGAATGGATTAATTATCGACAGAGAAATTCACCTTTTCAAATTATACATATACTCTTCGAAACATCACAAGTGCGAAAACGTTTGCGAGTAATAAATGGGAGGTCTTTGATCGAAATCTCATCGTGACTGAAAACATATAAGCAGGGCGAATCAATAATTACTAAATGGCGTAGATTCGGTTTCATGGAAGCGCGTCGCGATTGAGGTTGTCTGCGAAGCGAACAAAGGAGAAATAGAACTCGGTACTTTGCCTACCATGCTGTTCAACAACGTTTCAATATGCATAGGATATGAGACGAAGCGAGAATGGAGAAAAACTGAGTATATACGTTCAGAATATTTGACAAGCGTGTTATCGATCGGTCCTTCTGGTTCCGGTGATTTAAATTGTTCGAGGGAAGATTTGTGCAAATTCGCAGGAACCAGAAAAATCAATGCAGTTGACCCTAAACAGTATAAAATATATTATTTACTACGTAAAAATCTTCGACTGTCTAATCTGTTTAATAAGGATATTAATGGTCGTATTCTTAAAGTCTAATAGTATTCTACATTTCCTGCATTTAATCACAAACAACTCAAGATCATGACTTTATAAACATTTATATGAAGTAATCGTAATGAAAAAAAGGACAAGAACTTCGTACACTGTTTAGGATTAACATTCACTTTGACACAACGTTCGAATCATGCGAGAAACGCACACGTATTGGTAGCCCTACCTGTCGAGGCTTGACCGGCGGTGGTGGAGGACGAATGGAGGGTCCGAGGACTGCGGCTACCGTAGTTTGGGGTTGATGATGAAGTAAGGGTGGCTGCTGCCAAGGCAGCCCTGTGCGTCCCAATGTTCCCTGTTGCTGCAGCTGCTGCTGCAGCTGCTGCTGCACTTGCTGCTGCGCTTGCTGCAGATGCTGCTGCAGATGCTGCTGACTGCTGCTGCGCTCGACTACTGGCGTAACTCGAGGAAGTGTTGAACCGACTGAAGAAGTCTTCCGAACTGTCTGTGAAATTAGCTACTGATTACTCGGCTCTTAGCCGAGACGTTTCTTCCTTAACGCATGCCAGTAACCGAGCCCAAGTGTAATCATTAAAACGAAATTACGTTATACGAAGATACATATATATCGTCGACTCAAATCCAGAAAGAAGCAAGTTTTACGTAGATTCATGAAGAACAAGTACATTACCTGACTTTACTGGCCAAATCTCTAGCAGATACTTGAGTACGGCGATCGGCTGCTGGAAATCCAAGGGGGGCCCAGTTTCTTCCGAGTGTAACATCAATACCGGGCCGAAGCAAACGGCGAGGCTCGCCGGCGACATCTTATTGCACTGCGATACCACCATCGCCAGATGATCCAGCAAGTAAATCAACGTGCACTGTTGAATCAATAACACACGTAATTAGAATCTGAGTATAATCGCGGAGAAAAGCCTCCTCGGATTTAATACACTTTCCTGGCTACAGTCAATGCATGTAAAAATAACTTGACGGATACACATACCCTGTTGACCTTAGGCAGGCAATCTAGTATACTGAACATAAGCTTAGCGTTGCCCTGCGGGTCGTCCGGCAAACAGACGGCCAGTGCGTCGACCATCATCTGGTACAGGCACTTCGTGAAGAGAGGTTCCGGAAGTTCCCGTAAATAATCCTTCAATACTCCTGAAAAGAACGCAGTCGCGTCGTCAGTGGTCTCGCATTTCTCTCGAGATAATTTTACGTATTTTGCGGCACACTACCAGTGATGACGTTGATGTCCGGCACGTTGTCGGGCGACAGATTCACGGACCGTGCGTTCCTCTCGAAAGCTTCCCTCAGTATCCTCTTCTTGGTCGCCGAACCGCAGAGTCTGTACAAACCTATTGCGCGAGATAAAGCAACGATTTTTATTGCACACACACACATGAACACTATCGACTTGGCGGCGTTTTCTATATTATAATGTGTTCGATACTTACCGATAATATCAAGTCCTCTTCTCTCTACCTCTTCGACGCAACGCCACACAATAATTGGAACGTTCGAGACTCCCATCGCCAAAGCCGTGGAAACACCACCGGGAACCCCGCCAGTTTTAGTTTCTCGACTCACCTGTTTTATTAGCAAAAAGAATTATTACATATTTTAAGATGTAGATGGATCAAAACTAGAAAATAGAAAATCATTTTTAACTAAAAATGAAAGATTGATAATTCGCCATCATAAGAAGAGAAGCTTACCACTGTATCCAAATCAACCCCGAAGAGAGGCGCTACCCTCGTAGCTAAGGATATGACCGGCAGACCCCTTCGACGGAAAGTTTGTTGGGCGTCGGTGTATCGCAGTTTTAAATAAATTGTGCCACGTGGCTCGACCTTGACGGCTAACTGATGTTCCGGCGACTCCTTGAGCAGACTCGCCAAATGCACCGACCCCTTGTAACAGAGTTTATGCCTGTATTGTGGGTCCCAAGAGTAAACGAGCAGATCCAGCTGCCGATTGCCTACGAGGTCCAGCTCGAAGGTTTCATCCCAGTCAAACATCAGATCACCGGTTCGCACTACCGTGCGCGCTTTGTGCACCCTGTCGCACTCCAGTACGCAGTACAAGTCTCTCAAGCCGCAACTAGCTGTAATTTTTGGCGAATTGCTACATTCATTTGAACAAAATTATTTCGAAGAGCGTAAAGTAGAGTTTTTACACCCAAGATCGGCAATCGCGACATTGTGCGTGTTGTTTGAATGTGCGAGATTAGCGTAAAGCGAGCCAGGTTTTCACAAAATATGGAAATTATTAAGATCTGCCGAACTCGAGCGACGCGCAGGCACATACGGCTGCTTCATTTAACGCACCTAAATTCGGTTGACCTGAGGGAGTGGAAGGTGTAGTGGCGGCCGATGAGGTCGTAGTCGATCGGAGGCCGCGCCCCGCCAAAAGATGAACCGATAACAATCCGCTGACTCCGCTTGCCAAATCGCCGCCGGTCGCCTCCCCGAGCGAGCTCAAAAGCGAGCTCGTCGAGCTGGGAGTGCCCACAGTCGGCGGCTTCTCTATTTTATACTTGAGGAACTCTGCGAAGCGAAACGAATCTCTTTAGCGCTCTCAACCTTACGAAACGAGGCGGTAGACAGATACGCGTTAGGCTGTCTAATCACCCGCAGGATTAATATCTAGCAGTATTTGACCCTGAGTTCTGGTAGGCGTTGGGGTAGGTATGCTCCTCGTGGACTCCAAATCCAACAGGTTCCTGATCCTCCTCACCGACGTCGCCCGACTCGCGGAGCTCGTCAGCGACGCTTTCTGGGCCGCCAGCGATGTGCGCGCGCTCGAGGCCACCGAGGCTGGCCTCGGATTCGTTGTACCGCGATGGCACGTTGAACTGATCGCCGTCGATGCCCTCAGATTCGCGAGATTGACCTGCTGGGCCGAGGCCGATCTCGTCGACAGGCGATCGAGCGTGGTCGAGAGCGGCCTGTACCCACCGTAACTGCCGTAGTCACCCTGCATCGGAAAGAGATACAGAGTTAATATTCGTATAAACAGATTTTGCGTATCCACACTTTGCATTATCTCTGTCCGTTTTTCTCTGAAGAAATTTTCATTTTACACCCACTCGTCGAGTGTACGTCAGTGAACTTGATAATAGAATAACGGGAAGAGCTAAATTGATCATTTTTTGTAGTTGTTCGGTAATAACAAAATTAGCGAATATTCGGTCGATGCTCCGAGCGCGCTGTAATTTCACGCTTACCTGATTGACTGCTGCATGAATGTTCTCGGCGCTGTATGTGTAACGGGGTGGTCTACTTGTGGTCGCCCTGATCTGCTCGTAAAGGGCGCTGGTACTCGGTGTGCGGCTCAGCCAGGCGCGGTACTCGTCCGACGTGAATACACTCGGCGAGGACGGTATCCTGCCTATTTATCGGTACGGTCAGTTCGCGTTAAGCGTAGCCCAGCCGATTGCATTGCCGGCTACTGTCTTGATTATCTTGCTTACCTCTGTCACGTCTGATGGAAGGCAATTCCGGCGCTGATAGAGCGCCGTCGCTGTCCTCTTGATCGATCAGGCCCGACGCGACCGTGCTGAGGCCCGACCTGAGACCAGGCTGCTGGGGCAACGTCCGACCGCTTCGCGGTAATGAATTCGACCTTAAACCTACGGAAAAATCTTGTGATTTGAAGACAAGTGCATTCTCTGCCGAGGACTTGAAATTTAAAACTGTTACAATTCCCCGCGATCTTACGCCCTTTCGATTTGCATAGCATTTATTATCCGCATAGTTGTCCTAACTACGCTGGTAATCAAGAGTTCCAACTCGGTGATTATAATTAGCAAACTCCATTTTCAAAATCTACATAGGAGTCTCCAAATTATAAGTTGAGGAACCAAACGCTTAATTAAATTTGACCTATCTCCATGGAAATCGTAGAAAGATGCTATCAACCGCGATTAAGTCTAAAGAACTTGGAAAGTGCTGAATATAATTAAGCTCGATAATTGGCTCCACTCACCTGAGGAACTCTGACCGATTTGTGACCTCGATAGGGTAGCTAAGTGCGACACGGCGCTGCTTTGAGATGGATTGTTCATATTGTGCCTATAATAGTAATACGCTGATTTCGGTGAACTGGAGCACGTAGCCTCGGTGTCGGAGGCATAGTCCAACGACGGTCGATGCCGCCTCGTCAAGGTGCCGAATTGTCCTTGTCTCTGCGCGGCGGACGTTACATCAGTCTGTCCGTACCTCGGGTTGTAACGCAATGCTGACGTACCTAATAACGACACAACACCGTATTGCAAATGCACCTATTGTCGCGGATAGAAAATTGACCAATGTAGGAAAATTGATAGCCGACACAGAAAATATTTATTTCATATTTCTCTGGGTCTTCTCGAGGTCGCGTTGTCTTTGCAGCAACGGATTCGGAATTCAATTAATTGCATTTTCTGCGAAATTTAGGAATTCGAGAGGCGTAGAGTGATGTAATTCTTATTGAAGGCCATTCTCGTAGATCTCAAGAGATGGCGAGAGAGATGGAGAGAGAATCAGGCAGGGAAAGAGAGGAAGGGAGGATTAGAGAGAGAGAGAGAGAGAAAATAGATGCTTCGATGATAGGTAAACTCATTACGGACCTGATTTCAAGCTGGATCTAAGAAGGGTATGTCGCGCCGGCGTTGTGATGCTCGTGTAATCGACTCGGGGTAGGTGCTGGTCGGAACCACTCCTCGGCATGATCCTTCCGCTTCCGGTGTGCTGGCCGTAGCCGTAATGGGTCTGCGTGGTTTGGCCCGACAATCTGCCGCCGACTGATTGCATTCCCGTCGACATACGCCGGCCGTTCGAGGGCATCATGGACCCCGTGTAGAAGGGGTGTACCTAATCGCATGATCGCACGAATCCTTTGAGTATAATTCGTGCGAGCGTTCCTTAAATAGATTTTCTTAAAGTTGCCGATCGCCGTGACTCGTTAAATATTCTCTTTCTCACCAATGCTCTCCAATTTATCGTTAATGATTGTCACTTTCTTGTACATTACGTCTCCGAAATTTAGATTCCTTCGGGAAAAGTAACGGCAATTGCAACGATAAAGTCTCATCTCCAACAATCGATCGATGACATCGATTACCTTTTGTTAGCGATATTTGCTTGTAATAAGCCTCGTATAAGCTCTGACAAAAAATAGATTAATACGTAACAAATTTAAAACTGAAAAAAAATATATATCGATACACTTTAGAAGAACGTGATCTGTGCACAATTAAATGTGCACGTACAGTTCTTTACAGTAAGCGTTGTAAGACAATTAAAACTTTTCAAGTGCAGTCTTTAATAAAATTATAAAAATTTATAACGGCTTTGCAGAACGATACTGAGTAAAGCGCTGGCAATCGATAATCGATCGAACGCGATAACGCTAGCCACGGCAGTGATTAACGTTATTCAGAACACAGGCACATAGACGCAATCGACAGAACAAACGGACAGCAAGCTTGCAACAAGGAAACATAAGTTAGGGTTCACGTCGCAAGCAGCGGCAGGTGTGCGCGACTACTACGGTTTAAGAACGCACATAAATATCCGTTAATTCGCGTTACGCTTTTTCTAGGCAGAACTCGTTAAACGAATGCACTGGTGCACTGTCGAGAGTACGGCTAAACATTTCCCTCGTTTGCTATTAAACGCCCCCCCCCCCCGCGATTATTTCGCGTTTATTAACTCTTGAACACTTCGCCGGATAATTTATTCTACCGCGAGTGTATAATCTTCTTTTTCGTTTTATCAATTCTTTATTATTACCAAACTTTAGCCTCAAGCTTTTACAATTTTTATGACTTTAATAAGAGGAACAATTTGATTATAATGAATATTAATAATATTAATTAATATTTAACAATACTTAATGCCTATATGTATAATTCATTATTATATTATTCTGCGACTTCTTTGATTATTCAACGAAAGAAGAAATGTATACGATTTTTTACATCTTTTCTACTATCGTACTGGCAAAATGTATTTAATCTTCCGCGTTTCACTGACTCGACTTGGGCCTTTACATTCCAAAACTAGCATCTCGGCAAAGAATGAAAGAATCTACGGTGAACTTTTTAAGGAGCTGAGCGTCTAAGGGTGATTGGAGTTTAAAATGCGTTGCGTAGGCGGAGGCACTCGCGCATTCGTTCGTCGCCAAGTATGTACACGAAAGGGAGGGAGAATGTATTTATACTCGTCCATTAGAGGCATTATACAGAAAATTGCAGTCATACACAAGTCTAGATATCAAGATAGAGTTTGTGTTATCTTTACCTTTGTAAAATCCTGGTTAATTTCAATGTAGCATTCATTCATAGAACCGATTAGTCATTTGAAACACGTGGTCGATACGCGAGCGGATCGGCGACGCTCCGCGTCGTTCGGAAATGCATTCCTCGAAATTGTCAGACATTCGTCTCAGACATTCGACGTTTATTCTCACGACGTGTTTGCTTTCGAGAACATCGGGATAGAAGTCCGATGCACGGAGCGAATTTACAAGGAGTCGACATTTTATGCGAGTGACATTTTGATCGTCGCGAGATACGCGATTCTTGGTGATATATATATATTTTTTTCAATTTCTCCGTTTTGCGCAACGCATCGAGAAGCTGTCTTGCGAATTATTCTTCTTAATTCCGACAATCCGAATGACACGGAGATCGCGACAGCAAGTGTCCCGAGACATTGCCACGAGTTCACCACTTTCTTTCAGTCGTAAAATAGCGTTCAATGAAGACAGTGAAGGGCAAACGAGTATCGAATTGGTGCAGACAGGTGTGAAATGGTGCTCGATCCACATCGTCTAGAACATCTATGCGTGAACTACAACGGATCGAGATCACGTGAGCGATATGTGTTTCCAGAAAATTAACGTCAGTATCGCAGTTAATATAATCTCGTATTCTGTCATATTCTGTGACATTTACAAAAAAAAAACGATAATTTTCTCATAACATGAACACTAGTATACATTATTGGAAAATTATTATTACCATTCTATTAAAAATAGTAGTGAATGAAAAAAAAAGAAAGAATACTGTCAGCTTTTTATATTTAATAATCAATGTTAACAATTGTTAAATTACTGATTCAATTCGACTCTTTATTCTCAAATTTTCGCTTTATCCCGAGGAACGATTTGTTCCTCGGCGATATTTTCCACCGCTCTGACGGATCTCGATCCGCGGTCAAGATTTTGGTATTTCGGCGCTTGAAGCCGTCGCGCAAGACTTACTTTCTCGGCCAAGCTCTCTAACGTCTTCGGATAGCCGCGCTCGTACGGCTGAAAGTGTTGCGTCGACGAAGGTTTCGGCTGGTGCGTGATAACCGGCGGCGGTGGCGGTTGATAGGACCAGTGACCCTCCGGCCGTGAATTATAGTACAGGTCCCCGTTGCTCGATCCGAGATCTTGGCTCGATCCCAAACCCGTGAGGCCGAGTCTCGATCGCGACGGCAACATTTCGCGCCCGTCGCCCCGTCTACGGCTACTGCCATCCCTTCATATAAAATTGACCTCCGTGCATTAGCCGAAGTCGCTAATGTTGGACTTATTGTCTTGATTTAATTTTAAAAAAAAACAACGCCCGTGTTTCCTTGACCATACCTTTAATAATACAGAAAATGTGTTGCGAAAAATATTACCTCAGCCAGGAACCAGGACCTACCTACACTCTAGGCGGGCGTCTCACCAATTCGACCACCGGGGCATACGATAATATTTGTCGCAATAACAGTATAAAGATGTTGTCTACGCGTATATTTTCGACTTTTGTGAACTGCGCGCCGATAAGGGTTTTCTATGTACGGCCGACAACCCTTATTGGCGCGCAGTTTACAAAAGTCGAAAATATACGCGTAGACAACATCTTTATACTGTTATTGCGACAAATATTATCGTATGCCCCGGTAGTCGAATTGGTGAGACGCTCGCCTAGAGTGTAGGGAGGTCCAGGTTCAAACCCTGGCTGAGGTACTGTTATTCGCAATAAATTTTCTGTATTATTAAAGATGCCAGGTATGGTGTAGAAAACACTGGCGTTGTTAACTACCGGCGACATTGAAGAATTTTGATTAGTTAATTAAAAAAAGATGAATAAGAGAGTTAAACTGTCGTATATCATCAATCGGGACTAATGTAGTACCTGTTATTATAATTGGAGAATTGTTCTGGAATATTGGCTCTTTGCTAATAATCAATTTATAGTCTCAACGAGCTTCTGTACGAGCAGAGAAGAAAGATAAAAAGGTTTGTAATGACGTCAACAACAAAGCCATCCATACGGCGTGTCTTGAAATAGCCAATTTGCGAGACGTCTTGCGACTGTTAATTCAAGCAGTCGGTATAGAGGAATTAGTCTGAAATAATACCTGACGTGATTACTTGTCGCGTGGTCGCTCTCGTCCTCGTTCAATTCCCTCTTGATGACTACTACGGGCGGCGCCTTGTGCTCAGTCTGGCGGCTGTGCGAAATCGGTTGATGTGACCCGTGCCTCGTGGCCAAGACAAGCCGCCTCGGAATCGACATGATGATCACGACGTCGTCCAGGCTCATGTGCGTCACATCGACCAGATTCACCGCCAGGATCTCGTCACCCACCTGCACGTGTGAACGCATGGTGACTGGCAGATAGCCGATAAAGACGAGAAACGATATCGCGGCGAACGAGAGGATAAATATCCCTCCCGAATGCGGGACCGATCGATGTCCAAGACCCGCGAAATGTCAAGGTGCAAAAGGATAAATTTAATTCGGCGCGTTCTCGTACACCTCTCTCTCTCTCTCTCTCTCTCTCTCTCTCTCTCTCTCTCTCTCTCTCTCTCTCTCTCTCTCTCTCTTCCGCTCTCTTTTTCTCGAAATAGGTTCCCAATCCTAAATGGCTGCTCCGAGCTCGTTCCGAGCACCGGCAGCAATTAAGCTCTCGCCTGGCAAAAAGAAGACGAGGGGACGATTCACGGATGTGTCTCGATTCTACCGCTTCCCTCGTTTTCTCCATCGCGCGACGGTTTCTCACTGTCGCCGTCCAGGCGACAACGGGCAAACTCACAGGGCGGAGATACTCACCTTCAAGCAGCCGCTGTTGTACACGGCGGTCTCCAGGGCTATCCTGGAGATAAAGACTCCGTCGTTCCTGTCGACGCCGTTGCCCTCGCGTATGTAGAGGCCGAGGGTCTGTCCCGGTCGTTTGATTATCTCGACGAAGTGGATGGGGTGCTTAGGATCCTGAAACGAAGATCGCCGGCGAACTTTCTTAATTCGTGCTGTCGAGATATTTCACGGCGTTCGTGCGCGCGCGAGCCCCCCGAATGAAAATTACGCTGCGCAAAATTGCGTCATTGTCGTGAAAATAATTTTCCCCCAAGCCCGGGTAGTACAAATGTGGCTGGTGCGAGTAGATTGTTACGCTCCGTTCGCGTAACTCTGTGACAGGTCGGGTTAAATACGCGAAGAATATTATCTCACGATGTCCTTTGCTCGATAGTTTTGACAATTAATTATCCAGTCTCTACAATTATTGACGGACAGGGAATTATTTAAAAAATTGAGCAAGATAAAGTAAAAAGTATATTGGACGATCCATCCAATTTTAACTTATAAAGTCGAGCTTGATATTAAAATGTCCACGTGGCCTGCTTTTAACAAGCCTCTGACAATGTCTGTACCTCGGCAAAGTAAATAATCCAATGTAGAAAAATTGTTAAACGACACCAACTGGTAAATTCTAATTAAAGAAATTTATTGCGATTAATATTACCGCGTGCCTCAATGGTCGAATTGGTGAGACGCCCGCCTAGACTGTGGGAAAGTCCTGGTTCGTACCCTGGCTGAGGTAATATTTTTCGCAATAAATTTCTTTAATGAGAATTTGCCAATTAGCGTCGTTTAACAGTTTTCCTACATTGGTTAATCACGTACTGGCGTCAAATAATTCTCTAAAGTAAATAACGTTCGTGCATTTTTATATATCCCGCAAAATGGCGGAACCAAATAAATATCCCAAGACTTCAATGCCGCTTCGCAATTGAATGATACGGAAAAGCGGAGAAATATGTACGACGAACGGGGAGTTAATGTGCCGGCCGTAACGAAAGAATTGCGCGTAGCGCTAATTTATGACAAGGTATTGCGATCCCACGCAAATGAATCACAATCTGTCGGGAACAGACGGCCCATCGATAACGTACCTGCATAGCAATAAATTTTTTCGCCGCCTCGGAAGCCTGTCTACCCATTTGCCGAGGCTCAATGACACGCACGACCATCTCTCCTCTCCGCTCAACAGCTTCAAGAGCCGCCGCTGTCGATGCGTCATGATCGTTTTCGACAGTCTCGATCTGCTTGAAGATCTCTGTACTGATCCCGCTCACCTGCAACGGTACATCCTCCCATTTCAGAAAACGCACCGCGAGCTTGTACACATGTCGTTTGCACGGACCGGTGAAATTGTCTCGACGAGAGTAATGCTTTTCATTGCTACTAAATCATTTCTATCGTGCAAAATATTGAACGATATAATACGGGCATTTCGTATCTTTCGTTGATATAAATAATAAGTAGGAAGATATAATTCAAACTGAAATAGAAGTGACTTTATCAATATACGATCCTGATGCAATAAGATCGCATTACTTGCAGAAAGCAAACGAACGCAAATAAAAATTTCTGGCTATCTCTTTATTAATGTATTGGTAAGTTATCGCTTTTGTATCTTGCACTCACTTGTTCACGCAAAAATGTGAGACGGTTTAATTTAAATTTGGCATATTTAATATAATAGCGATCAGATTACGTGAACAATACGTGGCGATTAAAGCACACGCCGATACGTTCTGTCGTCGAGACAGCTCCACGGGCAGCACAATAGAGTCCCGGGTGTCGGGATCCATCGTCGTGCTGTCCGGCAATTGAAGTTTGCCGACACAACGAACACTAAATTCGTCCATTGTGTCGGTAACGAGTTAATGAAGTGTCGCCACTACCTTCCTGAAGTCTCCTTGAATGACCATGGGGGGTGGTTCCTTGGGGCGCAACTGGTTGGCAGGTGCCTGCCTCCCAGGACTTGCGCTTATGTCTGTCACTTCCCCCCGGCCCTCCTGCAAAACAATAACCGATTATTTTCGCCGTTCGGCTGGACCGATCCTAGGGTCGTTAGGACTAATTGTTACAAAAACGGAACGACAAGTGGAAAATGACGGTTGTGTAAGTTCGATTGTCGAGATGTGGCGCGATCGTGGGCAAATTGCATGCGATACCGGGAAAATTTCAACGTCCAAATGGCATCGAAAGGGGATTAGTCAGGGTCTAGATCAATGATAACCGCAGCAACCAAACTACATATGTCACGAGTCAGCTACATATATGTCGCATACTCCATTGGCAATTACATAACTTGGCTTCCCCACATCTTACGTCATAAGATCGCAGTGATAGAACTCGTGTGATTATAATAATGACAACTGATAATAGATTTGTGCAAATGCAATATTATCTATTTATCATTTGGAGTGTTTTGCGAATCAAAACTTGATTGAGGAATTATTTAAATAATTAAAAAAAATTGTACATCTCGTCCATATTGTGCTTGTAAATCTTGTTAATATTAGACTCATAAATTGAAGAGATCTCATATAAGAATTCACGAGCTTATAAAAGGTGGAAAGTATTTCTCTCAAAGATGTAGAAATATTGCGAGCGTGAATAGCACAGTGTCCTGAAGCGAAAACTTCTGTAGTCGCTGAAATTTAATCAAAATGCATTTGGCGGATCACGAATCATACTTTCATAACTATTTCCAACAAAGTCTCTGAGGGAATTTTGTAATAATTCCTATTCATTGTATTAGGAAGAAAAATAGCCACCAAAATGAAACTTTTTAATTGGTAATCGTTACCCACGTCGACATAATATCATTAGATGCATCTGACAAAATGAAATGACAAAAGTTCGACTCGCTTGAATTTCTGCTTCTACCTTTCGAATATTTCACACCAGTCGAAAGTTACCGAATAAATGGTCCAGAGAAAAATATGTAAAATAGCGCTCTTTTATTCGAGACAAATGCGACGTGTAAATGCGAAGCTCCGTCAAGATCCTCTCACATCAGAGGCAGGAGGGGGCTTTAACGAAGCACGCGACGTCTCGCGGAAACTCATCAATCTGTCACTTCGACAACGCACAAGCACCAGCCGTAAATCCCCGCGCTCGTTGACCGTGATTTCGACCGGATTCGCATCTCACTGAGGCTATCGAGAAAAAAACGCACTCTTATCGAGCCACGCGCGGTCCGAGCTAGCTCATCCACCTGTCACGAACATCACCGTAAATCTTGGCGTTCGTTCGTTAACTACTACGATGCCAGGAGACACCGAGGGGGAGAGGGGAGAGATTATATTCGCTTCCGAGGGTAGCAAGACTTTTGCGGGACAATAGAGCCTTTAACCGATCGCGCCTGCCTCGAGCAAGCTCATTCCACCTGTCAGCGCACTTGACGGTAGTTGGCGACGCTGCGCCGTCCAAAGAACTAGCACATAAGGGTGAACCGTGGGAAAAACGCACCCCGCGGAGGCATGTGACCGGAACGAGCCACGCGGCAGTGCCGCACATCCGGTCGCAGAGCGACAGCAGGGACATCCACGCTGCCGCGGCCGATTTGCAGCCCCTTTCGCTCGCCGCCGACGGCGGCGGCGGTGGCGGCGACGGCTCCTGGAGCTCCTTGCCGCCCTTCCTGCCGGTAGCCCACCACCCCCGTGCTCCGTCCGTCTTCTCTTTCCGTCCCTCGGTCTCACCCGTCTGCCGGGCGGCGAACGCCGCGCTACCCCGTCGCGGCGGTCCCATACGTGCGCGAATCGTCCTTGGCTAGCACCGCTCAACAAGACGCCGGCCGGTCTTCCTCCCTTATGGCCTGTTTCTCTCTCGAGCGCAGACCGCTAGTCCCTTCTCGATTTCATGTGACCGGCGAACGGTGCGAAAGGGCGCGCGTAGGATGATTAGTAGGTGGGTGTCCGATGAGGAAATGAGTGCGACAGAGTGAGAAAATGATAAATATACAGACGGAGAATGAGGAAGCAAAAACGAGAGAGAGTGTGAGAAAGCGCGTGGATTACCTTGCGGAAGAAGAAGCACCCCGAGCCACCCCTGTCGCACATTCTCGCCTACCCCATGGTGGCTAATATGGCGGGAAGCGGCGTTCAGAAGCGAGTACGAGTGTCGGCGGTACGGGTAAGGGGTAAAAGGCGCGCGTGCGCCATCACCGGGGGGTTACCGTGTCGCCGCACGCGGAGGAGTAGTATGAGTGAGTATCGACCCGGCGTGACGTCACCTCACACCCTTCCTCAACGTGCCCTCCTCCCCCTGGCCCCGCTCGGTCTGCCCCCTCTTCCTACGCGCGCTCGAGCACTCCTACTACCTCGCAACGTACCTCCAACGTGGCGCTTCTCCGCCGTCCTCGCCCTCACCCTCGCCTCCTCACCCTCTCTCTGTGTACCCACTCGATTTCTCTCTGTCGCGCCCGCCGCCTCTTTCCACGTCATCTTCCTCTCTCATTATCCCGGCCCTCCCTGCCTGCCTTGTCCTTCTGACCCTCTGTCTTCGCCTCTTCCCTCGTCCACCCCCCGAGGTGGTGCTTTCTGACTCTTCGTTATTCGCGGTTTCCCACAAAATGCCCCTCTCCCCTCGTCCCAGGTATTTTTTAGTGTTTCGACAATCTCGTTCACGCGGCAGCTTTTTGCTCGGACTGAATTACGCATGTTCATCCCCTATTCGCCCATCTCGCCGTCCCGTTTTCCATTCGGGGCGCTCTTTGAGGCGACCGGGTCAGCCGCTCGCATAGTTCTTCCGCGCTTTAAGCCTTTCTCCTTCCTCTCCTCTTCTTCTCCTTCCTTCCTGTTATTTATCTTCACGCGCGTCCCCCCTCCCCCCTCCCCCCCCCATTTCTCCTGACTGTGCGCGGCAAATCGCCGCCGCTGTCTCTGTGTCCCTTAAGCGGCGCTTTTCATGCTTCTCTCGCCTCGCGCATGTCTTCCATGTCTTCCAATTCTTTTCTTTTTTTTTCTTCCTCGCGACGCTCTGTCGTTCCCCTCCGCTCGCACCCTCTCGCTCTTCCGTCCTCGCCCGCGCGGCCGCGGCTCCCCTCGATTGGATTTTTCTCGTTTCGCTTACTTCTTATTGCACTCTCGCTGCCACTCCACTTACGGGTGTCAGCGGTCGCGCGGATTCTCTCCTCCGACCTCTCACCTCGCGCGACAGCGGCAACCTTGCGTTCGCACTTTTTTTTTGTCGGCACGATGAATTTTTGCGACCCGTAAGAGTGGATTTCTTTCTGATCCGTACTCGCGCTCGCGCTCACCCTCCATGCATCAAAGTGTCGTTCCGGTCGTCCGGTTTCTTCTACCACGATAATGTCCCAGGTTATTTCCGCGTGTATCTCTTCACCGACCCTCTCTTTTTCCCTCGTTTTATCGCCGCATCTTTCCCTCGCGCGTTTCTGCGCGCGATGCCAGTCTGCGCATTGCATATTCTCGTATTATTTCACGTGTCATCTCGCGCGTTTCCTGAGCGGGGGAGGGGATCCTTTTTCTCTCTCCCTTTCCCTTCTTCCCCAACGTGCGTTCGTCCTTTTCTTGCGCCCTGCCCCGTGCAGCGCCCGTACGTACGGTATACGGAGTATTTACTTTTTCTCGAGGTTCTTCACCTCTCCATCACGTCTGTTCTCGAGTCGGCTACTACTTCCCCATCGCGCCCAACTTCTTGCTCCGCATATGACGGCGGTACGCAACTCCATTACAGACAGCAGCTGCGACTTGAAGCCAGCGCGACTCGGCCCCCGGAGCGATAAATAAGCCCCGGGCGGGGAACAAACGCGAGAAACGCCAGTAATGCACTTTCCAAAGTAGTCTATATCATCATCCCCTCGCGTTGACATAATGCGAGTCGTTTTCCAGCCGGAGGGGCACCTCTTTGTAGGACGTGAAGCGACATTGAGCGAGAGGAGATCGCCGGTATTGAATGTACAATAATATTTTCATTGAACAGCAAGCCCGCGCTGTTTTTCCCGCGAGAAACGAGGTATCGAAACGAATACGGGGAGAGCAGCCCAGCAAAATGCAGAAACGTGATAAATACGAGAAATATCTCGCGAAGATCTGTTTTTTTTTTCCTTCGTATGGAGCTTCTCTTGATAATTGCCTTACTTTACATCCTCTCGCGAGAGAGCGAAAAAACCCCGATGTAATAACGATGTCACTTTTAACAAAATAATTCCACGTCGGGGACATCAAAGGTCGCGCAAGCTGAGCATTGATCTCGTTCGCGAATAATGGTCAGCGATAAAATTCCACGGGCGAGAGTTCCTCGGAACGGGTATAAAGACCTCCTATGAAATAAACTGCGATTTCCACCGTCAACATATAATCATCGATTTCCGGAGGATTTATTAATGGTCATTACGATAATTTGGGTCGCGGCGAGCTTGGAATATCCGCTTGGAAAATTACGACCTCTCTCGGGCCGAACGGCCGTGCTCCTCTTCTCCGTCCCCTGCTCCTCCATCCTTGTCGGGCCGCCACCCCCCCCCCCCCGTCCACCCCGTCGCTATTTCGCCGACGTGTCCAGTGACCTACGTGGATGCCCATCGCGATGATTTACGAGGTAGGGGAACGGACGGACGACCGGATTCTTCCCCACCAGGCGCGCGAGGAGTACGGCGCGAGCGTAATGGACGGTGGTGACAATACAGCGGTGGTAGTAACAGTAGTAACGCGTTGTAACGCGTGGACATCGGGGAATGTTGTAATGGCGTATGCACGGTATATTAATGCCGCGCTCCACGCACACTTTCCGCCTCCAATTTAATCCGCAACGCTTTTTCCACCCTCGGCGCTCTCGCATCCTCTCTTTCTCCCCTCCCCTCCCCTACCCCTCTCTCCGTCCCCTGACATTTTTCTCGGTACACTCACCTACGTTATAAAGTGGGCGGAAACTCTCTTAACGATGTGCCGGATCCTTAATGCGGGGAAAAATTGATTTCTTTATACGGCGAATTCCCTACTTATACGCGCCGTCGCATGGCCATCCATTACTTGTTAAATTTCCGCGGCAAGAAATTGTAAATTCTGCCTTAAGAACGGCGGCGCTTTTTTTAATCGTACCCGTGTCATTTGTCACGATGTAGATATACTCACTGTAGAAAATTGTAACCGGCTTCGGTTACGACTATGGCTTTGGTGCGTGAAAATTTCCACGATAATCGTGGACGACGTTACGGCGGCTCAATTTTATTAGGATTCCGCTCGAGCATCATCGCTTACCTTCGACATTTACATCCGAATTTAACATAAAATTCGAACCGCTACGTAATAGTAACATTATTGATATCGCATCGAAGTAATCGATCTTATCTCGGTAGCAGAAAATTAAATCACGTCTCTCCATTCCGTGGTTCGCGCTTTCGTGATAGCGTGGCACAGGAAGGACGATGAATAATGGGCAAATGATCATCATTCATCGGCCTTGGCCCCCCCCGTTACGGTCGCCTCTTAATATCCCGCCAGATATAATTGTAAACGCCGATGTAAACGTGGCCTGCCGAGCACACCCCGCAAATTTACGTCGCCCCTGCACGGGCGACGCGATAGTCGGCGGTAATCTGCTCCGCGGAAGGGTCGCTTGAATTTAATGTTTCCCGACCTGCGCGCAACCCCGAACGTGCGCGCCAAACTCTCGTATTGTCGAGTTACTCGCTGGCAAAGTGGCAGCATGGATATTGTGCAACTTTTGACAACGGGTACTAAATTCGTGCTCCGGTTTCGTGTCTCGCGTTACCGCCGCGGGATGGAAAGTTCGGACGTGAGTTTTGTGCACACGTCGTACAACAGTGCCATTGGAGATCCTTACTTCCGATATAAATCGAAATACACGTGAAACGCACGCGGATGTGTCAATGTATCTTTAAGAGGTCATTCCACTTTGACAGCCCAAAAACTATGCTCCAACTATTTTTTTCCCCCGGTAAACGCGCCATACAATGAAATCAATCTTTTTGCGATTTATTAGGGCTTGAATAACACAAAAAATTTTTGCCATATAATTTAAACAATTTTCTAATTAAGCGTTTACTACACCGTTCGAATGGCGTGTCAAAAAATTGTTTAAATTGTGACAAAAATTTTTGTGTGTTATTTAAGAATGCCTTAATAAATCCCAAAAAGATCCATTTCGTTGTATGGTGTATTTGCTGTGAAAACAATTGTTAAAGATAAGCATAGTTTTTAATGCGATATATTGCAGCCCCCCCCCTCCCTGAAATTTTCAAGTACATTGCTCTATAATACATCGATGTGTTTGTGCGTGTATCTTAATGGAAAACGTATCGTCTGCATCGCGAGTCCAAGAAATAACTCGATTAAGATCTCATTATCGAATTTGCACGCTTCATTAATCTCCGTGTCCTTTTAATGAATTACTCTCGTTTCGCACGTGAGAGAGCGCGGAAAAATTACGCCCGCAACCAGGCGGAAAATAAAGTTTTACTTGAGGGTTAAGAATGAAGGAACGAGGGCAGCGTCTGGTATGGTCCAGAAATATATCCCAATGGAATCGAATCCGTAGTGGCCGATTTACCCGATCTCCGTTTCAATTTGGCGCGAATATTTTCAACTATGAGTCTTCGTTAGTCAACCTAGATTCTCGCAGAAATAGAAAACCGCAATAACGCCGCGATGTGGAAGGGCAATTTTTGCTTTTGACCTCTCGTAATATGCATCGAATTTCACACCGCCGCAATACTTGCTATAATTTGATAACGGTACGTTCTACTTTCGCGGAGCTAAATTTGATTTCAAGCGAAACTTTTTAATTACATATTTGATAAATACAACGCTCGCGGCCCACGGGGATATGCGAAAACAATGTCATGCCACTCTTTTAAATGTTAATGAGGGCCGAATTAAATTTATATGACCAAAAAAAAAGAGAATTCGCACAATTAAACACGAAATGCGCATCCTTTAGCCATCATTCTCAATTTGAGGAGGAGGGTCTGGCGGTTAGATAGAATTCCAGTGAAGGCAATAGAGAGATTGGGGAAGCTAATAAATAAACTAGATACGTAACAACTCTCCATCGAGATTCGGTGCGCACTGCAGTGGTAACTCGGCGAGGAAGCTAGAAGGAAATGGCATACATAAATCGCGTCGTCGCGGAGTACGCGTCTCCTTTCCTGCCCTACCCCGAAAATTCCCCGGAAGAAATCTTGGCGGTTGCTCGCGGGGCGAAGGTCGGGACGAAAGGTCGTCGATACGCCACTGCTCGTAGTAGTACGCGAGTATCAGTAGTAAAGCGTAGTAGTAAGTAGTAACGACGTGTACGCAGGCGTACGCACATTCGGTATCAGCGGTCGGCCGGCGGAGGGGGAAGAGGGACTGTTCGGTGGCGAGGGGCAGGGGACGAATGCGGAAAGCGAGCGAGAAAGAGTGACACGGGAGGGTCACGGGAGGGAGACGGGTGAACGAGAAAACGTCGGAATGGGAAAGAGAGGACCCGCGGGATGCACAGTAGAGGGAGGAAGCGACGGACGGCGAGGAAGGGAGGGGGTAGATGAAGGACTCCGCCGTCCTCTCCCCCTGGATCCCGCGATACGATAACCGTTCAATGCGCCTGCGTTTCTCGCGGTCCCGAAATGAGCGGGTTTGGAAGTGAATTCGCGTGTGCGCTCGCGCGCGTCCCCGCCGGCTTGACCGCCGTACACGCTGCTACCCCCGCGGCTTTACGCGCCGTGCGCCTCCCTCCGGCCAGATCGATGTGAGCTGGTGTAGGTTCGGTGCATGCGGCTGTGTTGGGAGACGCGCCCGCGCGAAAGGTGTATGCACCCTTCGCCCGTAACGCGGGCGATAGTCCTCGCGATCGCCGTCCTTCGCGAAATCGCGTCTCATCTTTCCCCGACGGTTGCCTCGGTGCACGGGCTGAATAATTTGTTGGGATCAATGATTCTACGGGTCACGTCCCCGCGATGTTATCGATTGTATAAATCGTGATCAGCTGGTGATCAATGTCCGTTGAAAATGACGGTAAGAACGGAATACCAAAAAGGGGAGGATTCTTTATTACTACTCGAGAGTGACTTTCGAGCAGATTGCGGATATACAGGGTGTTTCAGGGTAAAGTGTCCTAACTTAAAATATGAACTTAGGACCTCAAAACAAGAAAAAGCTTTCCTCTGAAGACATGTCCGTAAACGCTTTGTTTAAGAGATATTGACATCTAAACATTTTTTCATTATAAAATTTTATGAAATTGTTATCGGGTTATAATAAATAATTTAATAGTGTGCTTCAAATACTTTATTATTAAAAAATATGAACATTTTTACTTAATTATAAATTTTGTTCAAAGTGACGGCCTTGAACATTGACTT
>NW_011967145.1:252767-255803 GCF_000949405.1 Vollenhovia emeryi
GAAACACCCTGTATACATAATTATATAACTCAATTACAAACGTAAACGCCATTTAGGGCGCGCTGGAGATGGCCAATTAAATTACTGTGCGAATCCGTATACCGTATTTTTCCAACCTGTCCTGCGTTACTTCCAGACATATAACACAGGTTATCGTTAGGTGGAATCATTACCGTCAGTGAATTCACGTGTTATAAAATCGCTGAGCGATTTGTTAAATTATTTTAAACGCTATACTTAGCATTCATTACAATAACCCGCCTCCCCGTACTGAAATAAAAATTTTTATTGCGAAAAATATTACATCAACCAGGGATCCGAACCTCCCTCGATCCGTGACGGGCGTCTTAGCCAACTCGACCGCCGAGGCTGTGATAATACTATTTGCAATAACCGGTATAATACTTGGGGCGAGTTTCACAAACGTCGGTTAACTGCTAACCGAAGGTTAATCGATTCTCTCTGTCTCTTTTTAGATAATAAGATAGAAAAAGATAGGGAGTTGACTGAGCTCTGGTCAACAGTTAACCGAACCTGTGTGAAACTGGCCTTTAAGAAACGCTATCTAGGCCGCGTGTACAAACAATTAAATGTTAACATGATTATATTATAAATGAATATTTAATTAACGACGAGACGAAATCGCCCCTTACACCGATAAAGGATTTGGCATCAGTAATATTTAATGCAGACCCTTTATTACTAAAAACACACGTCGTTTATGATCGACTCTACCGATTAGCGATTAGAGGCGTCCAAGATTGATCGCCAACGCGACTTCAGGGTAGTTTATATCTCCATTTTGACATCTTCTAGGAGAGGCTTGATATTTGTTACGCGATTATTCAACTATAGTGCCTCCCGTCGACGTATATAACCACTAAGGGTTCCAATTATCGCCGGTGTTACAATTGTTCCTGGTTACAATTGGACCCCGCAAACGGTCCTATTGACTTATCCAGCCGTCCGGCTCGACTGCACGATAACCAAGACTTCAATCACGATTAAGTTAACCGGGGTTGCAATCGAGCTTACCGCCGGGCTGTAGCTTCCGTGTAGCATCGGGGTACGTGACTTAAATGTGTCAGGTGGCGAACGTTTCAGCGGGGCGGAGTGCTCGCGTGATTCAAGGGGGCAAAAAGCGTCGGCGCCGCCATAAATTGCAACAACGTGCTCGTGGTGCGCACAGCTTGTGCGGGACCGTAACAAATGTAAATTGCAGTACGTACCGGTTTCAAAGATCGTGAAGGAGTTCCGAAAGACGCCGATAGACTCGATCGATAAAAAGTACACGATGGATCGGCGCAATGAAGGGGCTTTATCTCCCCTCGCAAATGTACAGGTGCATTTTGTACGCTCCGTTTATTTCATGCCACTAGAGTATCACAGTGAATGCATAAAAATAGCTGTTGCGTATTTTATTTATATTATATATATAGTGACTCTGGTAACTTACGAGAGGAGCATAGGGCCTCTAGCTGTTACTTGTGGAATTTTTATAAATTGCTAAACTCGAGACAGATATAAGTCAACTTCTTCGTCCACTTCTGCGTGTATCTGTGTCAGATATATCGAAACTATAATTTTACGTAAATTTCGAGTGACTCTTAAAGGAATACTCGCGATAAATTCAAGAAGTGGCGACCACGGAAATGATCTTGCCGTGAGATAATTGCCTGATCAACGATAATATTAATTAGGTCATACATCGCTCTTATTAGTTCTTGTGGGACAATAATAATTAATTCTCCCACAAAAGACACTAAAATCGACCTGGCGTTTCTTTCTGCTTAAGTAAAAATGATCTTTTTTTCGGACATTTTATTTATACTACATTAAATATTTGTCAGGGGAAGAAATTAAAGCAAGAAGTTGTTACGACCTCAATTTCTATTGTAAATAAAGTGACGAACTCTGCAAAGTTGCACCAATATTTGCTTAGTACATGGAATCTCGAGTGGAATGACATCAGCGGATTCGATGAAAAATAACTGCATTCCTAAGATTTGCAGTCGCAATATTTTTTTTTTCACAAAACGCAGCGCGGGTTCCGTTCTTTACCTTCTGTTAAATGATGGAGCAGTCCGTTTGTCCGTGCAACTGTTTGTTTTCCACAATTTAATTAAATGGCCTGGTAAATCCGCGACACGTATACGACGCGGGCGGAAATCGACGTGACGGTTATCGCGGCTAGTCGCATTAAAACTGGCGAGCGATCGACCGGTTTTTATGCATCTCGCCTTGGATATGGGCGCGTTATTGCGTCGCGATGGCTTTATAGCGGCCGAAAGGGAATTTAAATGGAAATAGAAACGCGCATTGTTTTATGCGGACTCCAATAAAACAACGCGGCGTCGTGCGGGGTGCGGTGATATAGGTCATTAGGCGGGCAAAATGAAAGTACGTTAACGTGTTTCCCGTGAATGGCATCGATGCTCGAAATCGATAAGTATGCAAATGCATGAGTTGCGCTATTTGAGGGTAATAGTTAACCGAATATTTGCCGAGTGTAAATATCAAATGGATACTACGAGAATTCTGTGCCAAATATAACCCTTTTCTAAAGAGCGTTCACATATTCTCGAGAATATCCGTTATTTCTCAGCAAGAGAGAGAGAGAGCGCGTACTTATTTTCCAATCATATTATAAGACACACTCTAGTGTCAAATGAAATTTACGCCGCCACTCATAGAAAAGTATGTAGTATTTGAAACTGTAATTGCATAGTAAAATAATTATAGTCATTTTTATAGTAAATACAATCACAGCAATAGTAAATTTAACTCCATTTCTATCATCCACTTTACTAATCACACGGTAAACAAAAGTGAAGTGGTTCGGAATGTCCTCACTGGAGAACGCGCGGTATAAGACTTTCTCGTGAGAAGAAAACCGCATAGAGTGTTACAAATACGGATAAGTTTATACATTCGTATAAGATTACTCATCCTTTCTTTGAGAGATGCTTTCTTGTACTATTCTTTATGAGTGCAAAGTGACGTAACCAATAGAACATAGAGAGCGCAGTGTATACA
>NW_011967145.1:256349-262913 GCF_000949405.1 Vollenhovia emeryi
GCAAGATGTGACCGCCCGGCGATCGATATTGCTATGCGCACATCTCGCCACGCGCTCGAATTGGGCGGTAGGCCGGCCTAAGACAACGATTTTTAATAATTAATTACTCGTTAACTATTACGAAAATTGCAAAATGGTACAGGACTTTTCCATTCATCTCGATCCGTTCTACCTTCTCAAAAATTTTGTCGGATATGGAAAGACTCACCCTGTATATAATATAAAGCGGGGAATGTTACTTGCAATATAAATACGATTATTACTATTGTTGCAATATTTATAGTACACTTAACCAAATTAAAAGCTCGTTTTGGTTTATGACAACCATATCATAAATTGCATGGACCGATATTGTGTCTATGAGAATGTTAAGTCAACTATAACTTACGTAGTTGGAAGAATGATAAAAATGCGGTTGGCTCCTAAAATGACCCTAAATTATAGTGAGATTGTGGTAACTGCCTTTTTTTTCTGCCAGTGCATATTTACGAATCTCAGATAACCAATCGTTTCATTAAAAAGGGAGGGGAAGAGGCAGAGAATTAATGTAGGTCGCTGCTCGCGCGGGATTTACGTAAAATCGTGGTCGCGTAAAATCGATTTTCATAATGGACGGCTATTTTTCGGGAAGAGCCTTCAGAAGCCGCTCCGTCAAACTAATTTCCGCCGCGGTTATATTTGCCGTGTCCCATATGTACACGGGCGTCGGTGACGCCGGTGTGCGCGCGTGCTTGTGTGTGCGTGCGTGCGTCGTGGTACGAATATTGCGCTCCAAAGCAACCGCACGACATCATATATGTCGTAATATTCGACTCGTACACACGGGAGAGATACGTTTTACCCTTGCCGCACGTATGCAAGTTCCCAGAGTGAGCCCCGCACATCGCAGCGAAGTCGCGCACTGCCCGCAACCTGCAAATATTCTCGCGCTTCTTCTTACGTTATTCTATCTGCGAGCGTGTCGCGCGTGTCCTCCCTCGCGGCCCATGTGCGAAATGTAACGACGTGCGTAGCGATGTGCGGGGAATTTTGCGCAATCGGGTGTAACGAGTGCGGCTTTCCCGCCCTGTGCAACGAGAACTTATTTATATGCACCGTTGAAATGTTAAACATGTTCTAATGTACGATATCGGCAGTGGTATGGAGCGCCTATATGTGTAGAGAAACGCCATTCAAATTTGTGCCCGTAAAAAGGGGAGAGAGAAAAGCGAGAGAAAAAGGTTCTTCCAGCAATTTTTAACGTCTTTTTTTTTAATATATCAGACGTATCGATAATAAGCCGAGAAATGTGAAGTTTTGGAGACTACGATTTACACCGGATGCTAAATTGTAAATTGTTCGCTATTATTTATTGTTTTTCAGCGAAAAAAAACGAGATTTTACTCGGATTTTACTTAATTCGGCGCTTATCAAGACGCATTTAAGAAGAAGTATTGAAAATATATGGCACGGATTTTTGAATATCCTCTACTTTTTCAGCGATGCTCTATATATACACGCGGCAGCACTTTCTCATATGTCTACCAGTACTTTCCGTTGGGTCGATGCACGGTGGTATAGTACTGTTTATTAATGGCAACATTACCCCTCCTTACTACCGTAATATCTTTCTATTATTCATACGTGCATATAAATGCGTATTTTTCTATGTTTGAGCGAAAAGAGTCTGAAAAAAATAACCACCGTGAATAAAACTCGTAGTACGATTGACCCGGTTTGCACAAAAATTAATCAGAAGCTTTTTATTTTATCGGATTAGCGTATCTTTCCAAAATGAGTGTATCGGTTTATATGGAATATGTGCTATCTCGCCTATTTATTTTGTTTTTAGCGGTAAAAAAATTATCGCAGAGTTTATCGGTAACCGCAAATATCTAAAGAAAATACGTACGGCTGTCAAAAGCGGCTTATTTCAGACAATCTATAATATAATTTCCTCGGAGATTTCCACCTGTAATTTCATGCGCCACGTAAATCCGATACATATATGTATATTCTGATTCGGAATTTGCTCTCAAGTGCGTTTTCTGTATGTAAATTTATGGACAGAACTCCGCTATGCGATCTCCCGTGTGTTGTAAGTCATCTAAAATGGCTTTAAAGCGCACTCTAGTCTCTCCTTGCAGACGTCTTTTGGACTTAGCGGGCTTTCAGTTGTTTAGCGCCGTGCGCCACCCCACACGCGCGCGAATAGATACTTGACGACACGCGGAAGAGTTTGGAGATAGAGTTGGCAATGCTAATTGCGCGATCCCCATTAGAGATGCTATTAATGAACGGAGGCTGTACGCGAGTTATGCTCCAGTGTGAAGCCGGTACGCTGGCGCACCGTAGAGTGGACGACTTTCAGGATCGACGACGACTCGAAGGGGAGCCAGGGAGGGGCGGGACGGCACCTGGCCGCTCGAACTTTTGTAATTAGCAAAGTAAATTGCCGGTAACCTCCCGATCCCGCGCGCGTGCGATACGACTCTCGCGATACGATGTTTCATAATTTAATAACGCGCCCGGTTGAGTTTGCGAATCGTCGCCCGCCTCGGCGACACAACTTTACCAAATGCGACGGGGCCATAATTGAGGGGGAGAAAAACTTGCTCCTTTCTGGTCTTCACTGCCGCCCCTGCGACCCTTCTCGTTCTCTGTCTCCCTTTCCCGCTGCAACGGGATTCTTTTCTTCGCGACACGCGATACACGATTATTTGCGCGACGGATCGCCGCCGCAAACGAGAACCTCCGTCCTGGGATTCTCGAGGAGCGGAAAACCGCGACTCATCGATTCCGCTGTTTACCCCCCTCCGATTGCCGTATTCTCGTGAACGTCGTTAGCCATAAATATCCTCCGGGAACGCCGTTTCCCATAGAGGAGAGCAGCTCCTCCTTCGTTTTCTTTTTATTTTCTTTCCTCCCATATTTATGTGCGAAATAAAATTTACGAAGTGACCATAAACGCGCATCTGCATACGCCGCCTCTGCCATTAAACAGGAAACTGCAGGTCTAACTGTTGTAGAGGATTTTACGGGATAAATTTCGAGAGCCTCGAAATTAAGGTTTACAAAACTAATTCGCCATCTTGTATCCCGGCAAAACTGCGGAGTGAAATATACTCTAAATCTTACGTAGCCGCGCCTGCGTTTCGTTTCATGAATTTCTAATCCGGCCGTGAAATATGAACGAAGGACCCCGGGAACTCTCTCTCCCTCACCTCGCGCAGGGTTAAACCATAGTTTCCCAGTTAGCCGCAGCATGGGTCCTAAATCCGTCTAACGATGTCGCTTGTTTGGATTTTACCACAGTTTATAAAGTATGTAAGGATCGATCGGTCGCATCGGCACGATCTCGGGATGCTGGCATACTCATGAAAGAGAGGGAGAGAGAGAGAGAGAGAAAGCTTTGAATGAGCTTTGCGCAAGTCGAGAGGTACAAGAGGAGTCCGGGGGAGGGAAACAGCGAAATCGAGTCGGTCATTCGGAAGACATCGCCCGTAGAAATCGAATAACGCTCTCTTCGGGGCTTTATCCGTGGAAGCGAAGAGAGAAACGCGCGCGGCTTATATTGGGCGCGCCCGGGCCACTCGAAGCGCAAAGTACACGTATAATCGTATTGAAAGGCAAATATGCGAGTATCCATCCTATCCTAGTCCGACGCTCGTTACAGATCGCTTTATTCTATAATACTTGGAGAGGCGCGGCCAGAGACACGGCCGAAGAATTGAAATTCAAAGGGCGCCGGCGAAAGCTTTCCGTTATAAAGGGATCCAATAAAAGGGAAATATTCAAATTTGAGTAGTAAGTCTTTTCTCATATTTATAGAACAGCCGGGGCACGGACGGAGATTCTCCCGTGCTCTCCTGGTGTCTGGAGAAAACGGCGCGACAGGCTGTAGCTGGGGATGCAGACAAAATACTCGAACACTAAACTCCAAATTTGACAAGATTTTCTGGAAGGGCAGGACCAAAAAATTCGCATCCCCCGCTCGCGGTCCCTCGCGCGACGAAAGACACCGCCCATTTTGGCGAACAAGGGAGAGACGCGATATATTGAATTCGATAAATTTTTCGTACCGGTGATTTTTACGACGTTCTTTAAGAACGACAGATTGCTCCTATTTGTAAATGAAACTGTCGGGTCGACAAAAATATACGTACACGGCACATATCGGCCTTCTATACGGATCGATTTATTCTACTTCGTGCGGCAAAGAGATTTATTTGATGGTCTAGACGCCATAGGAGCGCGCGTCGATCAAAGCAGTGTTTCCATTGTAAAGGCCGGTAATTTAAATAAAAAGTGAAAATATTAAAATTCATAAAACACGCATATTTTTATCCGGGATGCCTCTCCTCCTCGTGCGCGTCCCGCACGGCGATCGAGAGGTACGTGTGTTAACGTAATTCATGGACTGTCAAGTTTATTTTGCGCGATGAAAGAGCATGTTGCATTTGAAGACTATAAATACAAAAATCCAATTTTCAGAGATAAAAATGGAGCGTTGCATTTTTAAGCGTTTCTGATAAGGTCAGTAGGTTTTTAAACGGTAACGTATTAGCACTTTATTTTAAACTCGCGTTACAAAAAAAAAACACTAGAGTGCAATGGAGAAGTTGTATCCCAATAATGTTCTAATTTGCGCGACTCGAAAATACTCTCGTATGGCCGAATAATTATTTGTATATGTAATCTCATTTCACTGTTTGAATAGTGCTCGTACGATTGCGCCGTGCGTAATGAGTAATTATTATTCAACCGACTAATGCAATTACGCATTTAAAAATTACTATTTGAACGGCCGTTTTAAACTACGGCGCTAAATTAATCGCGAGAGTAACTATTTCGCAGCCCCCGCAGCCACGGTTCTCGCGCGCCGCGTGTATTTTTCGAATCAATCAATCCGCGTGTATTTTTCGAGCCGCAGAGAACAAATATGCCGAAATGCAATATCGAGAGAAGCGAAATGTCGATCAAGATTGTGCAATCGCAGCGACGGAAATTCAAGACGCGGATACTCTTCTCCTTTGCGTTTTATAAATTATGCATTCGGTATCGACGTTCCTTGTCGATCAACTTCTCTTCTCCGCGCTACCGTGCTACAACCAGCAGTACACTTTGTGTGATCGAAGAGCCGCGTATAGACGCATTTTCCGCCGGAAAGCAGATTTTTCGAAAAGCGTCTGGAATTGCACGACGCAAACTGCGTAAGGAACTTGGAAAATAATCCATACGAGGGGGAAACCGCTGACGAAAATTTTGTATACCAATGCTCAGTGGGCATTACTTTATCTTATTATCTTATTTTATCTTCATAATACCCCAAAAAATGCCTAGTAATGCCCAGTAACGCCGCAGATCCGTACGCCACAATGCCCTCAGCGGTTTTCCCCCTCGAATCCACGTTAGGAAATCTAAATCATTCGATCGATTTTATATCGAGTTCGCTCTTCGTCGCCAACGAGCGTGTGTGAATTCGAGCGACGTGCACGGCGGCCTGGAAGTAAGAAACATAGAAACGAATTTGATGCGTCCGCGATTCGGGTCCCAGTAAACGACGTCTGATCTTTTCCGAACGATATCACCCGCGATTGCGAGGTCCCCGCGCGATAACAAATGGGAAGGCCTGGCGCTGACAGGTGGGAAAATACAGGTCAGGCGCGAGTATCCTTGTAAAATCATGGTGGCATAATAACGATTTCGCGCGGCGACCACACGCTCCACGTGAGGAAACGCCCGCGCCCTCCCGTCGTTCGCGTCAACCGCGTTCTCGCATCTGTCTCCCTTAAAAAGATTGTCCCCTCGATCTCCCTACGTAAATAATGCAAAACATTACGGGCAGCGTCGACACCAGGTAGACTGAAATATGCGACCAAGATTTCGTTTTCGAGCACCATGAATTTTCCACGCGCAGTTTGAAAATATGTGTTATTAATATATATGGTATTTTTTCCGCCGCATGAAAATTATCGCGTATTATCGTCGCTCCCGTGAGGAGATGTGTATTAATAATGGATTTCGATATTACAATCGGCATGCGTATTAATACGTGTTATTATGTTCGCCGCGCGATACGCACTTTTGACACAGGCGGCTGCGTACACCCACGGAAAAATTTTCCGGATCCGATGCTATTGCACTTGAATGCAATCATAAAATAGGATCGATATTGCGCCAATCATATTTATTGTAGAGAAAGCGTAGACATAATAAATATAGACTGAGCGTCCCGTTGAACAAGCTGAAGCATGCGAAGAGAGAAAGACAGAGAAGATTTAAGAAGACTTTCTTTCTCTGTCTCACCATCGAGACAAAGGAGGCGCTGGCACGATTCTTTTCTTTTACGATGGTGTAAGACAGAGAAAGAAAGTCTTCTTAAATCTTTTCTCTCTCTCTCTCTCTCTTCCCCCCTCCCCCTCCCTCTCCCTCTCCCTCTCTCTCTCTTCAGCTTATTCAATAGGACACTCAGTCTATATTTACTATGTTTAGGAGGGAAAGGAATATTTTAACCATAAGTGAAAAATTTTTTAATCCCTTTCTAAAAAAGAGATGTTACCAGCGCGAATGTCGTTAAGAGGA
>NW_011967145.1:269224-282358 GCF_000949405.1 Vollenhovia emeryi
CTGCTTAAGGATGTGTCGCACGTGCGTGTGCAACCGATCGAATGCATGCACTTTTCGATGTGGCGCGACCGACGGAGGGTCGTCGACGTTGGGTGCCGTCGTCCCGAGTATCGAGCGGGCGATTCTTCTTCGACTTTCCTCGCCGGTGAATAGTTAACGACGAATCGATTGTTCCTCCGACTTCGGGGATCAGGCGGGGTATCCCTGAATAGAGGAAAGTGCGGGAGCCCTACATAATTCTTTCAATTCTCCGTAATCAATTTTCCCTCCCTTTCTTCTCCGATCGCGGGTATATTTCCTTATTCCATCGAGGATGCCCGTTCAAGCCCGATTGAGACTTCCGGATGACACGGCGCCTTGCCCGACACGACCCCGCGAAACAGTCCGTTACACCGACGACTTCGGACACTGGCGTGATTCCAATTCTGAATTATTACGCGCGAATTTGACATGCACGGAAGCGCGCCCGGCCTCGCCGGGCCGGTCCCGCGTCGCGGCGGGGCTACACCTGTATTACACCTGCGTTCAGGCACGCGTGTAATGTCGAGCAAGAATGCGAACGAGCGAGCATGATCGTGCTTGCGCGGCTACGTCGCATTGTTGCGGGAGGAAACTTTAATCCGACCGCCGCGCAGCTGCGACGCGTCGCATCGCTTCGGCCGGAGGCTCCAGAATGCATCTCGGATAATATAATGGCATACAGGCAGTGAGAGGCACACAAAGACGAGAGAGAGAGAGAGAGAGAGAGAGAGAACTAGGGCAGATATTCGATGACTCACTTAAAGGGATGCACTACCTGGGAGGCAGCTTGAAAATCGAGACGCGAAAGTCTGGAAGAGGCTGTAAATTAAAGAATTCGCTGTGCCCTCGCGAGCGAAGACTCCGCATTTTACGCGTCTCCAAGTGGGTGAAATAAAGTGCCGGGGAGACGACGAAAAAGAGATAATAACGGCGGCGTTGTAAGGCGGGATTAATGGGCCGCTCATTTGGCGAGTTACATCGTCGCCTCGCGCGGAACCTCGTCGGAGTATCACTTGCCGCGCGATTAATCGCGCAACTGCGCGAACATAGCTCACTCGGGGATGGCTCTGTCCACATATACGTATTACATGTACACGCAGGTACATAACAGTTAGATATTTGCGGCTAATTCCACAGCACGCGTTATAAATAATTCTGATAATTGCACGCTTAATCGCGGAATGCCGGCGCGGGGGTTGATTGCCGGTTAATATCGTATTAACACGTCCGCCCCTGCCCCGACGGTCATAATCGTCACGCCACTTCGTATCTTTGGGCGAAATCGCGTTAACGTCACGGCGCGCGCTAATAAAGCACTGCAATTAGAATGAGGGGGGAAAAAAATTGGATAACGCTCGTGCAATTACAGCCTGCGAGAGGAGAAACCGTGAACGTTAAATTAACGATATTTTTACGCATCCTATCAATTGACGGTAAGAGAAAGGGCAAACATTTATTCGCGCGCCGACTGACTCTGACGAGTACAATGTTTATACAACGTAGCCAAATATCAAGGCGGAGTATCGGGCATTTAATATCGACGATTACAGCTCGCTCGTGCGTTATTTTCGTGATATTTCCCGGCGATTCCGGCGTAAACGCCATGCATGGCGATTGATCGAAAGACCAACGGCGGGTGGCGAGGGATAATTAAATATTGATTTTGCATTAGAGCGTGCTAAGATAGAACGACCATTCATTAACGTGTTGTAACGAGTGCCGTCGCTCATTGGTCGATCCATTAAAATCAAAGACCGGCTGGGACCGCCCGGCATATTACGCGACCGTTCCCTCTGTTCATCCTTTTCTTCGTCTCCCTTTGAGGTCGCCCCGATTGTTCCACCTAGACGGCGATCTGTCGCGATCACGTCGCCGGCAACAAACTTTCCTCCGGAATAAGAAAGGACCAGACACTCCGTTCTCATTAAGTCCTCGTGAATCCAGTTGATTTGGCGGAACTAGTACACGTATATCCCGACAACATGATCTAGAATTGTTAGAAAGTTTGAAAAAATACGTTCTCAAGTGTACGAATGCAATGTTACTTTATAAGATAAATTGTGAGTCTGCGAAAGGATTTGCGACTGACATCGCCATTTTGTAATTTACTCCAGAGACTTTTCTTCCCAACAATTAGCAGAGAGAAGCATCTGACTTGTATTCCGTTAAGGTACCTGATATTTTCAAAGACTTGAACTGAAAAAATCAGGTGATTCGCTCTTTCACTGTTTTCTGTGTCAAGTTGTTGATCTTTCTATTTGCGTGTAATAGCTGAGTATAGATTAATAGATTGTCGTATATAGTACGTATAGCAAACGTATTTCTTACCTTTGCTGTTGCTCTAAATATTTTTAGATCAAGAGCATCGATTGTTTGCAGTCAGATTTCATCCTTAGGGCGATTACAAGGATCGACTTATCGAATTTAACTTGGACGAAAGAGTTCGGGTATATTAACCGAGGGAAAACCGCTGAGGGCATTGTGGTGTGCAAAAGAGTGAAAACAGGTCCATGGGCAAATGGCTCCATTTTTTTCCGCACTCGATTTTGGTCACAAAGTACCAAAGGTACCAAACGAACAGTGTTGTGCATAGATGATTTTAAAATGAGCTATATAAAGATAAGATAAAAATATATAAATTTATCTTAGATAAGATAAAGATGATTTCGTTTTGAATATATCTAGATAAAAGATAAAATTATATGATGATTCATCTAGATAATTTTCAAATAATATTTTTAAGACTTCATGTAAACACAGTAGAAAAGTTATAAAAAAATTATAGAAAAATTTAAATTATAAAGGGGGATATAGAATATATCCAGGTTATATGACACACACATAAATGCATGGTCTACAACGCCATCCATATTTAAATAGTGTAACTGTTAAGTATTTTTATGTGGCCCTAAACCAAATTATCTGTACGTTATCTTAGATAATTTAGTAAAGATAACACTTTCTTTCATCTAAGATGCAGATATAGATAATACTTATTTTTATTATCTATATAAAGATAAGATAATGCTAAAATTTTATCTAGATAATCATCTATATAATTTTATTTAGATAACAGCAAACACTGCAAACGAAATAGCACAAAACAGAGTTTGTCCCGTTCTACGTAAACCTCCACTCTCCACTGCTCAAATAAAGGCAAACGCTCTAGATACATTACGTCTATGGTCGCAGTGTCGAAGTGGCGACGACAAGTGACGCCATCCTCATGTCGAGGCTCAGAACTTTTCAACCCACCCTCGTAATGCCCACTGGCTGATTTTGATCCGCGGTTTCACCCCTCGATATTAATCGTCTATTCGCGACATAACGACTGCCGTTGTAGCTGTAGTTTCGGCGAAAGGAGTCCGCGGTCTTTTACACCGTTCTTCCGGGAAATTGTGCGAAGTCGTTGATTTTGTAGGGCGCTGCACTTCGTTCGCGGAAGGGTCTTCCAATATTTACGCGGAGGCGTAGACCGCGCGAGATAGATAGCTTTACGGATAAACGAACGAGGGATAAGTGAATAGATAAGTGTTTATTGCGGCTCTGCCGCGGATTGAAATAATAATGATCGAGCGGCAAGCCGCGAACGTGAAATGCGTGCGGTTAATAATAATGGTCAAAGGAAGGAAGAGTTGGCGAATCACGCGATCAAATATTCAAGGACTTCAAATTGGACGTAATCTGTGCGAATCGGCCGGAAAGAGGGATTCCTCGCGATTATATTCGCATTCGCTGGATGTAATACGGGCACGTTGCGCGGCCCGCCTTTCGTCTCCCGCCGATGTTTCTGCAGCAATCCGGGGAATTCTAGGCGTAACAAATACTTGCCGGGACGGAGGAGGAGCGGAGAAATTACATCTACGCGGATGAATATTTGTCCGGGTAAAATCCCCGAGCGGTTTCTGTCGTTACCGGATTACGTCGCGGTCATTTATTTGCAAAATTCAGCCAGCTCTCTTCGAAAATAGACGCGGGACAATCGCTGACGTTTCACCCCATTTGCTCTCCCAAAGCTAATTTATACGAGCGAACGAAAGATATATATTTAGAAGCTGAATAAAAATGAAAGAGAGCTCTCTTAATCCGATTGAGAATCAAAAATTTAATATCTCGTACTCATTCTGAAATTGTTTCTTCGAGTGGATTATTTAATATTCATGGGATACGTTTTCATTTTCTAATTTTAAAGACTTGCCGGAAAGGAAGCCGAATAATTGACGTTTAACGTTCGTCGAATTGTTAAATCATATTCACGAGCGCCGAAGCCGGCGGCGTAGCTTCAGTGGTCGCGAGTCACAAATATGTAATATTTTATTATAACAATTCATACGTCGCTTTCGCAAGACTGTCTGCGTGACGCAAATTTCTCCCCTCTAATATACCGCGTCTACAAACGCTGTCATATAATCGCACTGACGTGTGCGATTAATTATTGTGCAAAGCTATAAAGTTGCACCGTGTTGTGTTTTCTTTTTGTTTCTTCTTTTTTGTTTTATAAACGAGCTGCGCGACGCAAATTTCTCCTCCCTAATATTCCGCATCTACGAACGCTGTCGTATAATCGCACTGACATGTGCGATTAATTATTGCACAACAAAGCTATAAAGTTGCATCGTTGCGTTTTCTTCTTTTTTTTTCGTTTCTTCTTTTTATTAACGAGCTGTGCATTAACGAAGAGGATTGCGAGATTAAAGTTTGAATGATCATTCGCCGCTGCGCGCCAAAGTTTTACCCGCGGACGGGAATACGCGCGCTGGGTTCATGCGTAATTAAACTTCGCGTAAGCCCGCGCACATTGACGCGAGCGTACAATCGCGAGTGCGTTCCCTCTTTTCCTCCCCCTCCCCCCTCGCCCCCTCCCCCGACACCAACCCCTTTCCTCTCTCCCTCGCCCGTCGCGCATTCGTCGATTTACGTCAGCCCTCGAATTCGGGTCACGCTGAATGATTTATTCGATCCAGTAGGTCGCACCTATATTTGCAAAATGCCGTTTGTACTACGGGCGCGTTTTCGAAAGCGTATTTCCGTGCGAAACGTCCGAGAATTTCGGAATTTTACACCTGCGGGGACCCGTCGCTCTCGCGCGCTTTACGCGATCGATGGCCGGCTAATCCCGGATCGGCGAAACGTTTTCGTTCACCATCGCGCGAAGCGCAGCTCTCGCGACCGGATTATTAACATTAACGCACGGAAGTTAACGGCGCGCGCGTGTACGACAAGTTGAGCTAATAATTAATCGGTGTATAATTAACGAGACGGAGTCCCGCTCTTTCTGGCGGCGGAAGCGCAACAGGGGAAGTCTCGCCAACTTTTGCGGGAGTAAAACGACAGCATTTAGGGTTCATTAAGTAACATGTCGCGCCGCAATTTATCATCGAGGATACTTTCGCCATTATTTACGGGTATTGAAGTCCCCGTCTTTCGTGCGGGACATCTCTGTCTTCCGCGCTCGCGATCGGCAGCTGCACTTTTCTCCCGAGGGGGACGTGACGTTCGCGGCGTTGCGGAATAACGGCGCGGCGCGATTTTGACGCGGAATAATCGTTTCCGCGGAGTCGCCGAGGAGGTGGGAGAGAAAGGGCGAGATACAATTACAATTCAAATTAGCCTCTTGTAACAACGAATCATGCCGCTTCTGTGACACCCGTTATGCATGAGCGGTTCGCCGCGTCGTCCTTGCCGAAACATCCGGTTTGCGTGCACGTGGGGAGGACACGATTGCACGTAATGCACTCCCCTTTCTCTCTGTCTCTCTCTGTCTTTCTCTCTCTCTCTCTCTCTCTCTGTCTTTCTTTCTCTCCACGGGGGAGAACGATTTTCGCAGAAGCATGCAAAATATCCGGCCGGCCGTGCCGACACGCGTGATACGCGGAAGGAGCGTAAAGCCGAGTTCCGGAAACTTATACAACCGCCCGCTCCGCCTATCTCGCTTATGGTAATATCGAATCGGAAGTTACTTTTTACGATGCGCCGGACCCTTTTCTTTGGCACGCCGTCAAGCGGGGATGCACAGAAAGGGAACCGTAACCGATATCCGTCGGTTTCAGGCAAGATCTATTTTATCGTGGTTCATTTAGCGCGCGGCGCCAAATTTCGTCGGGGCCGCAAACAAGGTCGGCTAACAGCGGAAACGAGTTGTATAGGGGAGAATTCGGGTAAAAGTGGATGGCGCGACAAAACAGAGGATACCACGGTTGCTTACTTGGGGAGTAAATAATACCGGGGAACACCGGAAAGATCCGTGAACTGTTCCCCGCGAAAAAACACGCCCTGTACCGAGGCGAGCTGAAAGCCCGCTTTTACCAAGTTGCTTCAACTCTTAATTAATAACGTGGAAAAACACTTTGTGTAATTGATGAGCAAAGATATGTCCTAGACCTTTCATTTACTTTTCAGATATAATATTTCTTGAATCGTTTTTAGACGAAATCAATATTTATATTTTCATGCTAATAATTCAGATATATTTATACATATTTTATGTATAACGTAAAAAATTATTTGACGCCAGTGCATGATTAACCAATGTAGAAAAAAATGCACACAAAATGCCTGAGTGGTCGAATTGGTGAGACGCCCGTCTAGAGTGTAGGGAAGTCCAGGTTCAAGCCCTGGCTGTGGTAATATTTTTCGCAATATGGCAAATTTCTTTGATTATAAGAATTTGCCAGTTACCGTCGTTTAACATTTTTTTCTACACATATCATGTATCTTTATGCCAAGAATTTCACATATAAGTTACATCAATGTGTCTAAAGGCCTTCCAGTCATTTATATCTCAGAGAGAGAGAGAGAGAGAGAGAGAGAGAGAGAGAGAGAGAGAGAGAGAGAGAGAGAGAGAGAGAGAGATGGATTGATAGTTATTTAGCTTTCTCAGCAATTTCTAATACATTAAAATACATTTGTTGCAACATATTCTTTTAACACTCTTTTAAATGACTCAATTTTTTCACACTGTCTTATTTCGGTTGGTAACACACTGTACATTTTCACTCCTTCAGAGAGAGAAAGAAAGAGAGAGAAAGAGAGAGATGGCCGGTATTTTGATATTCCTATTAAAAATGTGCAAGATCGATTTCAAACTGAGCGAAGAGAGTCTGAGAATTATTTAAATGTCTATGTGAAGAAGATGAAACATACACACTCTCTCTCTCTCACACACACACACACACACACACACACACACACACACACACACACACACACACATACACGTTACGTTTGTTCACGCTGGATTTGGCAGTCGGGCGATCCGGCAAGCCGAGAGTACTAGCCTCCGACTTGATTCGTTGTCTTTACGCGTCGGACGGATCGGGGCGTTCGAGTATCGGACACCAATAATCGGGACCCGGTGGCCGGAACAGAATTCGTCGCGTCGACGAGTGAGAACTTTTCCGATCTCCCAGGATTTCCCCATGTCGCAATGGCTGGTATATACGTTCGTCGCGGCCGGCGCCGCGCCCCGAGCCGGCGCGCATTCTACTTTCTAAACGACGTCGTTTATTATTTTAATGATGTCATTAGTGGAATTTAAGTTAAAGTTGTCAACTTGCCCCCTCGTCCGCTCGGCACGGTGTAAGTTTCGCCAAGCCGCTTCGAATGCGCCGCTCGACACATCGCCCGTGTAATTTTGTCCGGGCGTCTCTCGCGAAAAATACAAGTTCATTATGCACGACGCTGTTGTTTTTTCTGCGTTACTTTAAATTGGTATTTTCCTTTTGCGTCACTCAAGGATGTAATAGCGACTACGGAGGGAGCGCGGTACGTACGGGGAGAAGCGGCGGCGTTTGTTTCGGCGAGAGAAAGGGTCTCGCTACTTGCACTTACGATCGCCTTTTTCCGTAATGACGATTCGCAACAACTGCGAATTATTAAATCGATTTCTTCCACGCCGACGAGAGCGGCGATAAAAGTGATTTAGGAGCGCGAAACAGAATCGGTGATAATAAACGACCGCAGATTACGCAACGTCTCGAAGATAACGGTAATTACACGGTCGGCTGGATTTAAGCGTTTCGCAGCTAAATTAGCCGTGATACTTGCTCCTGAAAATTCCTGAAAATAGATATCTTTTGTTTTTCTTCCGGTACATATGTGCATACATATACTAGCGCGTCTCCGTGAAGTATATAGAAATGTCGTGGCGCTGTGGGAAAATTAATATTTTTCACATAAAATCATAATAGAAATTATAAGGAAATTAGGAAGAGGGAGGTGACAGAATTCATAAATTAACAAAAAAACTCACAAACTTAACAAAACGAGGCTTTTATTTATTTATGTACACAAATAAATAGCGTCTTCTCTTCCTTTCAATTTATTATACATCACAAAACTGATTTCTTATAAATTTCTACGTGTTCTTTTTTTTTTTAATAAATTTGCTCCACCGTCGCTATTTATGAAATTAAGGTGTTATAATGGTATTACAAAGATATTGCGGTGAAACAGACGAGAGTATATAATAGAAAACGTAATACGCAAAAAATTAAGAGAATAAAAAACCCATTGTATAAATAAGGATTACGACAGCCGCCTAGATAGTTGAGAGCACAAACGCATCATCGATAATCCATTAAAAATCATCGTAATAGTCAGGGGGGGGGCGCGTGTCTTTTCTTCACCGCGTTCTCGGGGTATTTAACAAAAGAGCGTAGCGACGCAAAGGGCAGCGTGCGACGCCCGGCGTCGCCGTTTCTTTCGCGACGCGCCTCGACCATCCTCCTCTAGTCCTCTCTCGCATATCCCTTGAACTTGCGACGACGCAAGGTTCGCTTTCAAAAGACTCGCTAGCGATCCCTCCGCCGGCTTCCGCAGCCAGACGTCAGTGGAAAGGCGACGGGGGCGTATGCCGAGGGCTGTGATATTTCACGATAATCCGAGCCCGGGCGCATCCCCGAGTACACCACTCCCCCTCCCCCCGTGCCTTCCACTCGCGTATCTAAACGAGTGCCGCCCCGTGACAGACGGAAGTGAAGAATTCTGGAAAATTCGTCTTAGTGGTCCGATTATTATTTCCCGTTTTCAGAATAAACTTCAGGGAACCGGTTGTCTTTTCCGCCGAGAAAATTGTTTCGGAGAAATAGGAGGCGCGGCAACGTCAAACGTTTAATATTTCATCGTTCTCGCGGTCTTATCGTTCTATAATAATTATATCAATTGTCGCGAGATTTCTGAACAGAGTAAACGGTGGGAGATTTTCTCATCCTTGCTCGCGCAGCCAAATTTCCGGTTATGACGTTATAACGTAAATAACGGGGGAACGCGGGAGGCGGCGCTAAACAGAAGGAGATTCTTTTGTGATCGAGCGCCTTTCGAAGCAAAGGTAAAATTGAGTTTTATGAGGCAACTTATCGAACGCCGACTCGAATGTGTAATACACACGTGCGCATATCATACAGAGAATATCGCATTGAGAGCTCGCGACGTAATAAAGTCCTTCGGATCGCCCAGTCGATGAAAAATATCGCGTTAATGAAGGACTTAAAATATCAAGTGTCATGGGAGGAGGCTTTCCCGTCTTTTTATTCGTGCAGACTTATTATTAAGACCTACGTATATAGTTTGCCATAGGTCGCTTTTATTTTTCGCGACTACAACCCTCGTCGCATCAAGCGCGTTAAAACACAGACTCGTCCCACGTTAGCGGTAATAAATTTAAAACTCAATTTTGCAGAAAGCAAAAAAATTAAAAATTTCACAATGCAAAATAAAAGCCAACATACGAAGGCAGAGGCTTATCGTGCGTGCGCGCGCGCGCGCGAGAGAGAGAGAGAGAGAGAGGGTTTATCCGTAGCAGAACTTAAATATTTAAGAAAGGGAGAAATCGTCGGAGGACTATTGCAAAATATTATTCACGCAGAAACGGGGAATCCAACGGTAAAGGGCACGGGAACAAATTATGCAGATTATGTCAGCTTCTTCGATGCAAATTTACAGTCAATCTCTCTTCGACGAGACGCTCGGCGATGCATTTTGACGTGCCAGTCCCTTTCCCTCCCTACGAAACGACTGTAATCCGCACGCGCGTTCGTGTTTTAATTGCGTTCGGCAATCACGTCGCATGTACGTGTATATAAATAAATTCCCCTTCTCCCGCGTCCCCTCCGGGGACAGGCCTCTCCGCTATTTTCGCCGACTTTCCGACCGCGCTAACCGAAAACGCGCTCGACCGTGCCCCTAACCCTCCCCCCCCCCCCCCCCCGGAGGGACGCGGGGCCCGGATAGAAAATGTATGCGCGTTTATTTCGTCCGGGCTCACGGGCGCCGATAGAATGCAAAATAATGGCAACCTGCCGGATATTTGCGGGCGCAACTGTGACAAATATATCAGATAAAGCCCCCTCCCTCTCCGCCTTCGCGCTCGTCCAACGTCCTGCGCGCCGTCCCGCCCCCGTCCCATCCCCGTTCCATCCCGTCCCGGCGCCGTGCCGTGCTCCGTATCTCTCTATATTGATTTACCGCGAACTGATACTCCGCCGGTATCATATTTTCGATCCCCGTGAGCGCGCAAACCCCCCGCGATGATATCAATTCGAGGATCCCGGCACGCCGGTCAGCGCCGGAGTGCTCCACTCGCGACTTTCGTCGCGGGTAAGAGTTTACCCCCCCCCCCCGAAGGATCAAAACCGGTGCGGACGCACTCTCGCGTATCGATTCGTGACTCGGGATTTGGGACAGCTTAAGGGTCTGAGCAGAATGGCTGTCTTGCACTCTTGAAACAGCCTTGAGACAACGTTTTACGTTTTAAGCCTTTGTCTTGAGGTAACGCACAATAACTGTCCTGTGTCTTAAGAGTACAAGACAGCCATTCCGCTCAGGCCCGAGGATCGAGGATATTTTTGCGTTATATCCCGAGTCGAAATTTTGACCCTATATTGAACCTTTAATTCTATCATGTAGTAGGACCTAAGGCAGTAAAAGAGGTTGAATTGCAAAATTTACTCCTATCTTGTAATCGACAGTGTCGGAAATTTCTACCGCGAAATGATACTCCGCCGGTATCGTATTTTCGATCCCCGTGAGCGCGCACCCCCTCGCGATGATATCAATTCGAGGATCCCGGCACGCCGGTCAGCGCCGGAGTGCTCCACTCGCGACTTTCATCGCGGGTAAGAGTTTCTCCCCGAAGAATCAAAACCGGTGCGGACTCCCGCGTATTGATTCGTGACTCGGGATTTGGAACAGCTTAAGGTCGGGGATATTTTTGCGTTACAACCCGAATCGAAATTTTGGCCCCATGCTGAACATTTAATTCTAAGTATCGTATTGTAGGACCTAAGGCAGTAAAAGAGGTCGAACTGCAAAATTTACTCCTATTTTAAAACTGATAGTGTCGGAAATTTCCACTTTTGCCAATTTGGCATTAAAGTAGGTCCTTTTAAGTGGGAGCTAAAGTAAATTTTTAGAATTAAAGATTCACGGGAGGAGTAAAAGATAGAATATCATCAGAGTAGGTTATTGCTGGTCTATGTAGGTGTATAGATCAGCTAAGTAGGTGTAAAAGTGTCAAAATAGTACCAAAATTTCGACTCGGGAAGTAGCAGCCACGCGAGTGATATCGCTGAGACACCCGGTGTGCGAAGACGAAAGTGTAGGATGCACAGTCCAGGGTTAAACTACTCTGCGAGAGGACGCGAAGGTATCCCTGCACGTGACTCCTACGAAAGCGCGCGTTCTTTCTTTCCGAGAGAATGTCAGGTCCCGTAGGACACGCGATCATAGAAATCCCGAGTCGGATCCGCTCGCTAAATCGCAAAATAACGAACGTTTATAAACACGAAGAAATTCTCTGGAGTACTTAGCGATCTGAACTAAAGCTCGAGCTTTATAGATCCGCGCGCGCGCGCGCGCGTATTCCTAGACATAAGCGGCAAACTGTCAGTGTCGTAAATATAGATGTAGTATTTTTAACAGGCGGTATTTTTATCCACGTGTTCCGAGACGCAACCTTTCTTTCAATTCAACGGCGGCGCACGGTGGGCCAGATTGTCCGTTAATCGAGTAAATTTTTAATTAGGATAAGAATAATAGTTGCTCGGCGTGGCTATTGCGACGGCACACAATGCACACGTTCCGTGATACGACACTACTCACAAATGAACTTTCGAACTAACCCTCGACATATCGGAAAACGTTAGCCTCTTTCAAGCCGATTGATACAACATATCGTTCTCCCTTGGTAAATCATCGCACTCGCCTCGCGTTTCTCGCAGCTTCCACGGCGACACGTGTGCTGTGCCAATGATTGGCGTATATATATTATTAAATTTCAATACGTTTACTCGGGAATAAACCTGCGTGATTCAATTAAATTATTAAATTCTCGTTGCGCCGATTCGTGTCGGACCACCGCGAAATGGTGCATTATAATTACAGAACAATCATCGAATGATATATGTAAACGCTTTAGCGTTCATATACATAGCTAACTACTATACTAGTAATTCGTCTTAAGGGGATTCTATAGCAAAGATTGAACTCCGACGGGGAGGAATCGGGACAAGTGATAACCTGATTTTTTTCAAATTTGTACGAAAAATTCACGTTAGAAAGTTACAATATTTTAGAAAATACTATCGAGACGCGCAAGTCGTCTTGGTGTTGCTTTTGTCGCTGAACGCGGCGCGCTTTGTTCACGATATCACCGTACGGGACAAAGCTCACACACACACACACACAGATCCGTTCCGTGCGCTGTAATGTTAGGATCGTTCGGCTGATGGCAGAGAACAATCTGTAAACGCTAAAGACTGTCTCAGTCGTGACGTAAGATAAGACAGTGAAAAACTCAAGTTGTATAGTATACAATGTATACAATAGACTTTCACGACTTTTTCTCTGTCTTAGAGCCTGAGCAGAATGGACTGTCTTGTGCTCTTAAGTCAATGTTTTATGTTCTAAATCTTTGTCTTAAAGTAACGCACAATAACTGTGACTTAAGAATACAAGACAGCCATTCTGCTCAGGCCCAAAGATTGTCGTAACCATTTGCGACTGTCGGAAGACTTAAGTCGGAAGTCAACGCACAAAGAATTGTCGTAGACGTATGTCGCATCCCTCGCTTCCATTGCATCGCGAGGCGACACACAATTCTTTGTGCGTTGACTT
>NW_011967145.1:285936-316433 GCF_000949405.1 Vollenhovia emeryi
ATGCCTGTTCTACAATACGTCGTATGTTGCTGTCGGATGTCGAGAGAAAGGGAGCCGAATCCGAGCTCTCAAAAATTATTGTGGACGAAATCCGTAAACTGTTGACGTTAATTCCGCGGCTGTATTGATAACGGTACACGGTAATGCGAGATCGTGTATGATGATGTATTTTATGAAGTTTACATGGCGCGACCGCGTGATAAATCCAGTTGCAACGCTATCCTCGGAACGTCCGCCGATATCGGGGTCTGCGGATACACGTGGCGGCCGGCGGTAGCGAGACGCGCACGTGAAAGCGCGTGACATTAACCCGATTAATCTCGACTTCGCCGATGCGGACACCGTTCGACGTGCTCGGACGGTGTAAATCGAGCGCGGTGGCACTCGATCAGCGAGAGGCGAGCTACGACCTATCGACCTATCTTAGATAAACCGACCGTGTTTCCGGGCGTCGTACTAAATATCTCGATAGGAACGATACATTAAGAACAATACTTTCTTGCAATGGCGGATCTCTCGGGGAATTTTACACCGCCGTTCTCGTTCTTTTCGTTGTCGAAACGAGATCCATCGGAAACTGAAATCCGAGTTTTATTCAACATACTCGCAACGTAATGTTAGCGGTGTTAATTTTCAAACCGATATCTTCTACTCTTGAGAGATAATTCTGAAGAGAGAATTAAGTTCTATATGTTAAATTGCAGGGTAACATTTTTTAACGCGACGTTTCTGGCTTAAGGCTCGAGAGTGGACCTTGCGAGAGGGAAAATCGCGTGGCCGACCGTCCGGCCGTTGGAAGCCCACCAGACGATTTATCGGGACAAATTGAATGGACGGAAATACGAAGCCGGCACTCGTCAGCGGTGTGCACGAACGACTTCGGGCTTCTGGCGCCACCGTTTCTCAATTCGCGGTATACGAGGGGGATGGGATGAGGTCGAAAGCGACTTCGTTTAACCCCTTCGCTCCCGGCGCCCCATCGCGTAAGTACAATATAAACGTAGTTTTTCTTCATTTCTAATGAAGCAACACAAAATAGTCTACCTTGGAAGATGTTACTTCCGCGATTATAAAACTTTTGCAAAACTTTAATGTTGCAATTCGATGCGTTAAATATTAAACGAATCTAGCGACCACGACCGTATTATGTTATCTTTATTATTCTCATTGGAAATGACAATTGTGCGCGTTACGTGTCATTGAATTTCATTACTTATTTAAATTCTGATAAAACTTGTTACTCGCCAAAATTGAGCTCCTCGCGCGCAGCGTGGAAGATCTAATATCGAGAAGTGAAACTTTCGACGGATTTAAACTTCGGGAGTAGATAAAATCTCGCTCTTTACAGATGATTCCGAGTTATTTTAACGGAAACTTGATTTAACGCTTGAATGGTATCAATTACATATTTGACGTCGAGATTCGAGAGTCGTAAGTTTCCCCATCGGGTATAAACTTACGGAAAGTGGAGCGCGGCGAATGACGGGGTCGTCTTGGTGCAGAATGTAAAATTAAATATATGTGCCCGTACGAATAACTTTTGCATCGTTGGTAGCGCGCAATACTATACGTCGGATAAAAGCTACGATATGAATGAACCCGTGATGGACATGCCGGACGATTCGCGTTTGCCCTTTAGCGCGTGTAATACGCGATTCAGACGTAACACGAACGTCGGAATCCTCGCGAGGAAATGAAGGGTAGAAACGCGCGGGAAAAATCTCCGCGACGCCGTGGCGTACGCGGTCGTTCGTAAAGGTCTTCCTCTTCCGGGAACACTGCAAGACTGACGCGCGATCTTTAACGTATGATGACGCAGGGGGGCGAGCCCAGCTCGATCACCACGGGAACTCCGGCGCATCTGATTTGGCTCGAATCCATCGCGTTTATCGGCAAGATCTAAGCTCGATCTTGCACGCCCGCGCACACATACAGTTCCTAGATAACTGTCGATATTTTCGCTGAGTCGACTTGGAAAATCTCCGAGGCGTCTCTAAGCTGTCTATGAATATTCGAATACGCGACTCTCTCGTGGCGAGGGAAGGGGCTCTCCCGCGGAGAGATTCGGTTGCAGGCTCCCGGAGTTTCCGGGGGTAAAGGGGGACGGGACCATCCCCCGTTCATCGTGACCGGTGCGCGCGATCCGTCGTACGAGGTACGTCTGCGTGTGTCAATCGTGCGTTCTACTGCACTTACTTTCCTGCGGCCGCAGCAGAGCATGGCTGCTGCGCTGCAGCTGCGGCGAGCCGTCGACGAGAGTTGAGGCTGATGACAGACGTAGCTGAGTCGTGCGCCCCCTTCCCGCTGCAGCTGCACCACGCGCACCTGCAGCTGCCCTTGCTCCCGCTCCCGCTGTCCTTGACCGACACCGACTCGACCACCGTACTTGATGCGCACGTGTTTTCGCCACTGCATGAGTTCGGTGCGTCATGCCCTCTTCCTGAAATCACGACAGGTCGGGTCAAAATACGCGAGCCCTCCGAAGGATTTTTCTTTTTAACGAAGGAAGATCAGCGAGTCCCTTCCTTCTATTTTATCATAAAAATATAAAATAATCAACCAATAAGAGTATTCTTCAATGTCGCCAGCAGTAATTAACGTCAGTACTTTCTTAACCACTTCTGGCACTTTTAATAATACAGAACAGAGAATAAAATATCAATTCTACACTATATACATATGTTTTTGGAACGGTGACCGCCGCGCAAATTATGCAGCAAGCAGAGAGAGAGAGAGAGATTATTATCGGAGAACTCGGGGTAGTATCGGTGGAATTATGAATTCAGGTAGTTCAGCGGCGCAAGTATTACGTATAATCGCCCGCGTATCGAATGGACGTCGGTTCTTAGGCGGTTAATTTACGCCGACGTTAATACACGGTTAATATTGAGGCGCGCGCGCTCGTATTTTATCCACGGACGAATCATAAACTTGTAATGGATCCCCCGTAATAATCCCCACGTGTCGCTCCTCTCATTTTCCCGTTCGCCTCTCTCTGCCTTCCCCTCCCCTCCCCCCGCCTTGCCGCAAAACTGTTTCCTCCGTCGCGTCTCATTAACCCATTTTCCCTCTCGTTCTCCGATTCGCGGTTATCTTAATTTATTAACGGCCGGCCCGTATCCGCGCGCAATCGATTACCGATTCGTGCATGCAGATGATTCCCCTCCTCCAACCCGCTCACCCCTTTTTTCTCTCTTTCCTCCCCTCCTCCCTCCCCCTCGCGGACCGACGACAGTTATATAAATCCCCGAGAACGTGTGTACTCTCTCTTTCTCCCGGCTTTCCCTCATTCTTCTCCCTCCCCCGGCCTCTCGCCTGCTCTGTTCCCGTCCTACATTTCTATTATATCCTCCTACGGCCGCGCGAAATGTCTCTCCGCTTTTTTTCTCTCCTGCCAGAAATAATCGCGACACGTGATGTCGGCATTAATAATTGAAATACGCGCCCCCGAGATGCATCGGTGTCGCAATTTCGCTCGATAAAACGAGGAGCCTCGCCCGATTCAACGTCCTGAATTTGCGATATCAGTACCCCCCCCCCCCCCGTAACTCGGCCCCGCTGCAATTCGTTCAAATTCGTCGAGGACTCTGTAATATTGATTATTTAAAAGAAGAGAACGCATGCATACACGGAGCGTTTTACATTTCACATTCCGAGGCTGCGGGGGAAATTTGGGACAAACATCAAGCGCTCGGGACAAAACGGAAAGTCTGAGAAAAACAATGCATTCCGTGTCGTCGATGTATTACAACACACTCACATACGTATATTCGATTAAAATATTAATAAATTAATAAATATTAAATTGTAGAACCAAATCGGCGATATAATTTCGACCGTAATTCGATTGCATACGTAATTAATGTGCAAATTCAGCATTTTGGCCGAATTGTGATCGGCAATATTGCTTATAGCTTCTCGCATTCAGATTTAATAATTATTTCCGATGTTAGTACGCACAACACGAATCGAGGTAAATATAATTTCGTCAAAGGACACAGAGTGGAGAGGGAAGGAAGGGCGAGGGAGGGGGGTGGGAGAAGCCGTGCTCCTGTCAAATATTTAAACGCTGCCCGCTTCATTCGATTCTCGGGGCAAAATACAAACATCACCGGTTGTTTCAAGACAATCGATAATGTTACGTGTTGGCACGCACTTACTCCACTAATAAATCGCCGTCGTTCGCGAAAGTCGCTAAAATTAAACGTGACATCTCTCGTCCGTGAATCTTCGTTTCTCCCGCTAAAAGGGTGAAAATGAAATTCCATCGGCATGCAAGTGTCACGAGAGTCTATAACATTAAAGATCGATCGTCCCCTGCCCAGCTTGCCAAATTTAAGAGAGACGTCACTGTTAGAAGCAGTGTGTGAATATTACACACTTTATCGCATGTGATGTGTGTCCGCCGTTTCAAGACGTCTGTAAGTGTGTGACTTTTTCATGCACGAATGGATGTTTGATTTTATTGGCGTGTGTGACTTTTCGCACAAATGGAGGTGTATAACTTATTTAGGTGTGTAATTTTCAAGGTGCCAATAAATATGTAAAAAAGATTGCACTACATTGCAAATCCAAGTGTTTTACTACTATACACATATGTAATTTGGTGAAAGCACTTTTTACACGTTTCTTGCCGTTTAAAACAACTATAATTACATTATATGATGCGATCCAAGTGGGAGGTTAGGTTAGGGAAACGGGAGGTTAGCGGAAAGAGCATGAATCAGAAATAAAGAGGATGAACGAGGTTTCCGAGATGTTAGCAATAGGACACAGTCTAGACTTGAAGGCACTTTATTCACGATCGTCCGAAGCACAAAACGGATGGGATAACACACGGTAGGATATCCACAACGAGCACTGATTTCGCACGATGTTGTCTGGAGTAGTTGCAGTATGTAACTGATCAGTGTGTGACTAGTAAGTGCGTTACTATACTCAGTGTGTGAATTTTCCCACAGTGTATTATATTCAAACGTATAGAAATATTACACATGTGTGAATATTACGATGTTTGACTATTTCAAACAGTATTAGATGTTTGATAAAATCCACACATTGAAGTGTGTGATTTCCACACATTCTCTAATGCATTTCACACGCGCATGTTAAGAGGATAATGCATGACGTTTGAAAAATTATGCATGAAATATGTGTGACGCATTAATATTCACGCATTTCAAGTGTGTGTTAATATTCACACATGTGTGATAGATCTACTTCTAACAGTGGTGATAATCCACAAGGTGTAATTTCTCGCGATTAAGAAACAAAAATTCGATTCTACGAATCAATTACAATACAAGATAATTCGGAGCATCGTGCAGAGATAAAGTCTCTAAAAATTCCGGCCCACTGACTCAGTTGTAAATCTTTAATCTTCTGAATCTCTCCACTGTTAGAAGCAGTGTGTGAATATCACACACTTTATCGCATGTGACGTGTGTCCGCCGTTTCAAGATGTCTGTAAGTGTGTGACTTTTTCATGCACGAATGGATGTTTGATTTTATTGGCGTGTGTCTTTTCACACAAATGGAGGTGTATAACTTATTTAGGTGTGTAATTTTCAAGGTATATAAATGTGTAAAAAAGATTGCACTACATTGCAAATCCAAGTGTTTTACTATTATACACATATGTAATTTGGTGAAAGCACTTTTTACACGTTTCTTGCCGTTTAAAACAACTAATTACATTATATGATGCGATCCAAGTGGGAGGTTAGGTTAGGTTAGGGAAACGGGAGGTTAGCGGAAAGAGCATGAATCAGAAATAAAGAGGAAGAACGAGGTTTCCGAGATGTTAGCAATAGGACACAGTCTAGACTTGAAGACACTTTATTCACGATCGTCCGAAGCACAAAACGGATGGGATAACACACGGTAGGATATCCACAACGAGCACTGATTTCGCACGATGTTGTCTGGAGTAGTTGCAGTATGTAACTGATCAGTGTGTGACTAGTAAGTGTGTTACTATACTCAGTGTGTGAATTTTCCCAAAGTGTATTATATTCAAACGTATAGAAATATTACACATGTGTGAATATTACGATGTTTGACTATTTCAAACATTATTAGATGTTTGATAAAATCCACACATTGAAGTGTGTGATTTCCACACATTCTCTAATGCATTTCACACGCGCATATTAAGAGGATAATGCATGACGTTTGAAAAATTATACATTAAATATGTGTGACGCATTAATATTCACACATTTCAAGTGTGTGACGTGTTAATATTCACACATGTGTGATAGATCTACTTCTAACAGTGTCGTTGAAAATCTTATTAAACACTGGTCTTTTCGCGATTTTCCAGTTTTCTATATCAAGCGTCACATATAATTAATGAAAAGAAAGAGAGAGAGTGAGATAGGGGGGGGGGGACAAAGAGCTGAAGAGAGAATAGAGTTGGAACTATTTAAAATTACACAAAGAGAATCATCGAATTAATTACAACTTTGTTGAATTCACTGTTGATCACGTTACACGCGACAGTTCGTTGACGTTCATATTTTCCCAATTTATTTTCATCTCGATACGAAAAAGAATCACAAGCTCGGTATCGCCTCCTCTCGGAGTTGGATTTCTAATATTTGCGATTTGAGATAGGTGACCCATTTCCCGGACAGCCTATATATCGAACATGATCGGATAATCTATGGTACATGCCGACACGCGATCACGGTTGATCTGGGGTCATAGCGCGGCATGACAGGAATCTCATGAGCCACGTCAGTCGCGACCGGCTATGCCGAACCGCTCGGATTACTATTTCTGCGACATTCTGTGTCAGACTCGCTCATTAAGATTCAATCAAGTGCCGATGCACGGCCTCTCTCTTTCTTCTTTTCTCTCTGCACGATCCTTGACCCTTTATTGGTGTCTCGCCCTAAAAGGGACCTCCCTTCCGCTCGTTCTTTCTCATCTCGAGTCCAAGGGATCTCCGTATAATTCCACCCCAAATCGTTCTTTAATTTTCTCTCGCAAAGGTGAAGACAAAGGAAACTCATCCTCCACGAAACGAACGGTGTTACGCTACGATATTACTGTGTAAAAAAATTCGCATTTTTGCAAGACTTCCCCGCTCGTGGAGTTTATGCGCACTGAGAAAAATGTCCGATTAAATATATAATCCAATTACACAATAACAAACGGATATATCCAATTAAATTGTATATCCGACGAAAAATATTATCGATTTTTCAATCAAATTTCATCGGGTGTATCCATAATTTAATATGGAAAACGTAATCGGAAAAATTAACCGTCGCAAACGCTATTTAATCGGTTTATCCGATAAAAATTTTTCTCAGCGCGGTAAAATCACTAGCAATGGTGCACTGAGAAAAATTTCCATCGGATAAACCGCTTAAATAGCGTTTCCGACACAGTTGATTTTTCCGATTGACTTTTCCGATTAAATTATCCAAACGTCCGATGAAATTTGTTCGAAAAGCCGATGATACTTTTCATCGGGTATACAATTTAATCGGACACGTCCGTTTGTTATTATGTAATTGGATTATATTCAATCGGATATTTTCAAACATTCATGCACGATCGATCGACGAGACGTGAGAAAGAATTCCGACAGCGTGTTTTTCGTCGAAATATTGTTTAACAGATTATTATCTTTGTAATAAGTGTTACGGTATTCACCGAAGGAGAGGAATTTCTGCCAAGTCAACGCTGTGTTCGCTGCAGAGATAGGTTTGCTGAAGATCTTGCCGTTCGCGGCAGAATTTAAATAGCCGTGCTGAACAAAATTCAAAAGCACCGATAATTAAAAGCAAATTAACGCCGCGATCGGCGGTGCGTCGCGACGATAGCGCGCCGCGGCAAATTAAGGATAAACGAAAGTATTGTATTATTAGCGAAAGGGCCAAGTTCTTGTCACGTGTCAATAGTCAATGATATATTACCCGTGATATATGAGCGCCTGACCAAACTCCTGTCCCAACTCCTGACGGCATTACTTCGCCCGCGTCGCAAATAAATCGACGATACTTTTGAAGTTCGATCCTCCTGCGGATTCTCGCCTCCCACCCCCCCCCCCTCTCTCTCTTTCTGACATGATAGGTTTATCTTTCCGATAAACTTTATTATCCTCGACACCTTTGGCGGCGGCCCCGCCCGCGCTCGTTTACGCAATTTAATTAGAGCCAGGCGAACTTCATTCACGGAACTTATTCGAAACGCGCACATGTCGGGGGTGGAGGGAGGAAAGTGGAGCACGCCGAGGAAACGCAGATGTCGTCCCCCGGTTAAAAAGGGCCGGCGTCACACTCGCGTAATTGAACCGTCGAACGGGGGCAGGCGCGCGTTATCATTATCAGTCTCGTTGAGAAAAATAAGAGTGGGGTCGCGACAAAAAAAAGCGGAAAAAACGCGCTCGTTAAAAAAAACCCGCCTGTTATTATTAAAACGCTTTCTCTCCCACTTGTAACGAGTAAAGAGCTGAAAATTTCTCTCGTTACACCTCGTTATGCCGTTACCGTATGCCTCTCTCAAGAAGTACGGGTGTAAGCGCTTTCAGAAAGAAAACGCGCGTCGCGTGCGTCGCTGTCCCGTAAATTAGTTTACCGTAGTTGCGGACACGTGAATCGTGGAACTTTGCGCCGCCGCCCCCCCCCCCCCGCGGCCGTTCCTTATCTCGTTTCAGCCCATTCGATTTATCGCTCGCGTGCCCCGGCGATGGATCGGCGATCTCTCTCTCTCTCTTGCGCGCGCGCGAAATCCGCCGCGCGGACGGGGCGAGCGACGAGCGCCGAGCGAGGAGGGGCCGCGGGCGCTAAGAGGTCGCGCCGCAGCGCGGGGGCTTATCCCGCCGGCTATTGCACTATGCATCGTAATGCGGAGTCGTAAACAGCGTCGCTATAGTCAGGCGAACGGCCAATCGCTCCCCTGCGAAATTCTTTCGAGCCGGTGCGCGCCGCCAGCGGGTTAAGCGTTCCGCGGCGCGAGAGAGGCGACGGGTCGGGGGGCGGCGGGAGAAAGAACGAACGGTATATAATGATAATAATGCGCATGCAACGGAGGAAGATAAACCGTCACGCGCTCCCGAGGGTGCCGTGCACCGATTTTGTATTCCCCGTCCCCGTCCCCGGCCCCTCCCGTCCCCTCGCAATCGCGTAAATCTTCGAGAACGCGCGCCGTTCGTGCTTTATGGGGGTGGGGGGTGGGAGGGCCTCGCCGTAGCCGCCCGTGATTAAGCTTAAACACTCCTCGAGGCCCGTTACTGATTACGCGTCGGGGCGCTGGGAGATGCACGACGGAAGCGGCAACGGGAAAAACGCGGCCTCGGCGAATTTCTTTTTCCGAAAAACGTAGGCGGACACACGCACGCGGTTGCTTACCGCGACGCTTCCTCGCGAGGAGCGAGATTTGCGCGTTTTCGCGTCGCGTGGGGGAAAAAAAATAATTACGCGGGAAGATATTACCGTCGCCCCGTTTCAGCCCCGTTGTAACAGCTCGGACAAGATTACGCCGAGTGGCGAAATTTACCGCGGCGTGAGGGCATATTATTACGGCGATATTGCGTCGCCGTTGATACATTTAACTATAATTGAAGCATTTTCGGCCGGAGTTATGTTGTATAAGTGTCATAGCGAATCTATTGCCATCGTCAAATTGCGGGCAGCGTCCCCGACGGCTCCCGCGGACAGCCAGCCCGTCCTCGTTTACGCGCGGCGGTTCAATTTATTTCCGCGAGCGGGGGCGAAACGAAACCCGGCCGGGGCCGAAAGACCTCCCTGCCCACATTCGAGATCTTGCCACGTGACGATACGCGTGTACAAAACGAAACCGCCGGCCATCACGCTTGAGAAACATCGACTGGCACGAATTTTCCGTCATGCTCAATCGCCAATTCTCTACGTGACTTCGCGGAGGCGCCGTTATTACAGTTCCACGACACGTTACATGCAATTCATATTTCCAGGGTAAGTCGGAAACAAATAACTCTGGGCGCACGATTTCCGACTGACAGAGAAGAAGATTCGCGGAAGGAAACGGCGGGGGGGAAGAAAAAAAGTGGAAGAGGAAGAAATTGAACCGGCGCGGAATTGTAACGCGACGCGCGGAGAAAGATTTCGCAAAATACCGCGGCCCGAGCTCGTATTCATGCCGCACTTTCGCGGCAGCGCAAAAAAAGAAATGCAAAATCGGAAATTACATTCTGTCCCCCCACCCCTCCCCTTCCCGCGTTCTCTTTTTTTTAAATGTCTAGTTCGCGTCTGGCTTTCCATTATCCTTTCTATTTCTATCCGTTTTATAATGCCGATAATTCGACAACTCGCTTTTATTCGCCCGCTAAATTTACCCTCGGCTCCAGCTGCAAGGTTGCTTTTTACTAAATATAGCGATCGCCGTCGAATCTGATTATTCATCTTTCCGTTGGACTGCGGGGAAAAAAACAGTTAAACGGGCGCGCGAGTACGTAGAAAGGGGAAAGTGTGAGTGCCACAAAATGCACAGAACTCAGGTCTCGCGCAATAAAAGTCAGAATCTCTCTTTAACAAGACACAAACGTCTCGACCCCCTTCTTCGGGTCTTCTTCAGTGAAACTCGTTTAATTAAACCGAATAAAACGCAAGGCAAAATCTTAGGAAATCAGCGCACCACGTTGACTTCAGAGTCATCCTTGTATCTATGCTGGTATCAGTGAGTCACCATGTGGTCCTAGACATAAAGCGCACTGAATAACACAACTCGACAGAGGCGTCCGGATCTCGTGAATCGTTTTATTCGGTTTAAACGACTTTCACTGAAGAAGACCCGAGGCAGGGTCGAAACGTTTGTTTCGAAGAGAAATTCTGACTCTTACGGCGTGGGAACTGAGTTCTGTTCATTTTGCGGCTCGCATTGGCGCTTTCCCCTTTCCACGCACTTTCTTTCCGGGCGCCTTCGCTACCCCTTGGAGCTCCGTGTTTGCGTTACCTTCTAAAAACCATCTCTCGTGCGATGGGCCGGCGGGTCCCTGCTCGATCGGTGACTGGCGGTCTCTCTCATTCTGCCGGGCGTTGATTCTCACCCCGTTCCGTCCTCCTGAAAGATCACAAAGCGAGCCACCGTTTTACTTGCTTGCGCGAGTCGGCGACGGGCCACGTGACCGCGGCCAATAAATTATCGCCGTTATCGAGAGGGCGCGATTACCCCTGGCGGGGGGGGGGAGGGGGTGATGCGCGGCGGACGCGGCGCGAGGGAGGAGGGGGCGTAATACGGCAATTTTTCCCTGTAAGTAAACCATCGGCGCTTAAACGGCGCCCAGCACCGCCACCTAATGGCGTATCGAAGGCGCAAAGAAAGCGGACCGATCATTTCTACGCACACGTGAGATTAACTACGTCCTATCACGCCAGGGGTTACTTAACACCCTTACACACGCCACTTAACACTTAACAATGCCCGGCGATTTTTTTCCCTCGCAAATGCTACTTCAGCTTTGTGCCTGCCCCCCTTCCCCTCTCTCTCTCTCTTTTCTCTCGGTTCTTTACGCGCTACCTTCCTTGGAACGTTACGCTCGGCATCGCCATAGACTTGTGTACTGGACTGCGCCGTCCCTATGGACGCGCGCTGTCCTTTAACATTGGAGTGCAGGCATATCAAATGAGTCGTGCTCCCTCTCTCGCTCAGCGTTAAGAGTGGGAAGAAAACGAACGAGTCGCACAGAGACACATTGATTCACTTCAGCTCTCCCTCTCTTTCTATATCTTACGACCGACGCCTCCTACGGACGGCGCAGTCTGGTATATAAGTCCAGAGAGCCTGTAATCAGAGACTGGCCATAAGAGTTGGTCAAATTCCTGCGAGTGAGAGGGAAACGTAGGCTATCCCACTCTTGTACGACAAAAGCCTTGTGGCCAGTCTCTGATTACAGGGTATCTATATAAGTCTATGGGCATCGCATGCGGAGATCAGCAGGTATCTGACATTCACCCGGTGTTCCGGCAAACGCGTTGGAATCCGTTGGAAATAACCAGTTGAACGCGTAAGCACCCTGGACCTTGGGCTGTTTGCGGTATCAATAAACGACCCCCTCCGGCTCGTTTGGCGCGCGGTGTTTAACGCAAAAATCACGTGCGCGCGCGCCACGCCGACAAAGCGGAGCTGTTGAACGTGAAAGAATAATGAGGATCAATGAGGGAACGCGCGCCGTGGCAATTTGTTTGCTCGTAAATACATTGAACCGCGGCGCCGGCGGCCGCGCTCCTGTTAAAGGGCATAAACGCGGAGGCATCCGCGGGAGAAACTTTCGGCACACGGGGAGATCACAACCGAAGAAACTATTCGATTCCTACAGCTCGTCTAACTCGCCCGGATTCCGCTCGCCGCGGGAATCTAATTGAATTCTTTCATGTTTGACCGTTCATCGGGAATTTAGGCGTTTGCTCCGATTTCGCACGAAATCACTCATCTTTTTCGCAGGGAATTGCCTCGCAATCGCGCACCTAAAACGTATTTATTTATAGCGGAAAGTCCCCCGTTACGAAACAGCGGGGTTTCTACTAAATTGATAGGCATCGTCCGTTGGTTCCACCATGAATTTATTGCCCTTAGAGTGAGATCTGTTTAGTCGAAAATTCGTTGTTAGATCGTGTAGTCGCCGCGAAAGAAGATTGCGATTGAATTTGGATGTTGACAACCTGCTGTCTCATATCGGGAGTCTACCTCACAATACTTTTTTCTATATCTGGCAGTATAGCAAAACGATAGCCCGTCTGCGACGAGTAAAGACTGAAAATTAGAGCGACGTCGATTATACGCCAATTGTACATTTCCTTTTTAAGGCAACGCAACAAGAAACCGAGCGGAATTCAGATAATATTCCTCGAATGTCACTTCGGGAGAGTAGATCAGGCTTAAGCTTATTCTACAATGGACCAGGGTTGGGAAAGTTACTTTACAAAAGTATCCAGTTACAGTTACAGTTTTTTTTTCGCTAAAAATGTAACTAGTTACAGTTACTCAAAAAGTAACGAATCGTTGCTTTGCAGTTACTTTCTTGCGATGAAAATAAAAATATCAAAGCTGCATTTGAATTGTAAAGCGTCGGTAGAGGCGTTCATGCGCAAATGCAAGGCCTAATGCGGTCTGTGGAGGTTTAAAAAAATATATAAAGTTTATATGAAACTAATTAAATTAGTTACTAGTTATGGAAAAAATGTAACTAAGTTAAGTTACAGACGGAGAGAAAGTAACGAAGTTAAGTTAGAGTTGCCAGAAAAAAAGGTAGCTGCAACTGTAACTTTTACAAGTAACGAGTTACTCCCCAACCCTGCAACGGGCGCAGAACGCAAGACGCAAGGCCGCGACGCAAGAAATCGGCCAATGACAGTCGATCATTCTTCTCGCATTTGACTGCGATTGGTCGGCTTCTCGCGTTGCGGCTCGGCGTCTTGCGTTTCGCGTCCATTGTAGAATAAGCTCCAGGCGAATGTTTCGACGCGGTGACTCCACGTCCCCCGCGATAGTTTTTTTTTTCCTCGGGAACGAGGCGGCACGGGGGACGGTCCGGGAGTCTAGAGAGCCAAGTGGAAAGAGAGCCAAGCGGGCAGACGCAGTCGGACGAGACGTAGCGAAAACCCCGTGGAGATCGCCCACCGGCGTCGCTCGCCGCATCGAACGACGGCGCCGCGTCACCGCCGCGACGCCGTCGGCATAACCATTTACATAACCGACATTCAACTGGTTCTTGAACTTCGCTCTTCGATTCCTTTCTCGCCGTGGCGATCCTCTCCTATGCTATATCGATCCACGCTGAAAGGAGGGGACCTCGGCGGCGCGTGCAAGACGGAAAGGCCGACAGCCGGAAGAGGCGGCGGGGAGAAGACAGGGGGGGAAGGGGGTATTTTATTGTACGCGCCGGCTACATTGGTTTTTTCCTTGTTCTTTCCCAACGTTGCGCGCACGCACTCGCGGCGAGCCAGGGCACGCGGACGCGAAATCGTAGACCCGGTACTCGTAGTCGGATCCTATGTTTAAGACCGTTTTGAATTTATCTGAAGATGCTGTGTGGATTTTATTAGCTGCGGAGTGTCTAAAGACGATGCTAAGACGGTCTTAAATGAAAGCGCTCCGACTGCCAATACCGGCCATAGTCAGTACTTCTATTCAAGACCGTCTTGAGTGGATCTGAAGATTCTGTATGGAACATTTCATTGGCTACGGAGTGTCTTAGGGCAGTCTTAAATGTAAGATCTGACTGTGAATACCGCCTCTAGTTGAGGAATGCGATGCGAGGAAGACGGGGTCAGCACGTAAGAAACGTCCCCTAAAAACCTGCGACGTCGAAGAGCGGCCCGTTGACGCGCGCGTCTCACGCGAAGACGAGAGAGTGTTTCACGCGGACTAGGCGTTAGGGCCTGAGCAGAATGGCTGTCTTGTACTCTTAAGACATAGGACAGTTATTGTGCGTTACCTCAAGGCAAAGGCTTAAGACGCAAAACATTGTCTTGAGGCTGTCTTAAGAGTACAAGGCAGCCATTCCCTAACGCGCTCCGGGTGACGGCTGTCGCGGGAAGAACCTTTGACGCAGCATCCGGAAACGGTTATTCGCGTCTTACCCACCAACGTCCACCAACGTTGATCCACTTTCACGCACGCGAGAATAAGCCGCGTACCACTAACGATCCGCGCGGATAACTGACGTGCGGCGGTCCGTGTCGTGGACAAGCTTCCTATCCGCAGCAGCTGCGGCGATCAATCCCTCCCCGATGAGCCCGCCGACGATCGGCGCGGCTCTACTCGAGCAGTATCACTTTCGAATACCCGTTGTCACAGAAACGATTGCCGAGACGAGACGCAATCGGCGTCGCGGAAGGAGTTTTTCTGTCCGCGCCGGCCGGAGAAGTGCCGGGCCACGCACCGACGGGAAATCGCTCACCGTTAAAGACGAGTTTCTCGAAGCGGGACGATACATTCGGGATAACGTGCGACGGCCCTTACGCGGCGCCTCCACGGAGGGAATCGTTGATGAGACCACTAATACCGCGCACGAGCGAGGCACGCCGGAAAGGGGTAGCGCGCACGCCGAATCGAGTGCGACGGGGACTCACCGGGGACCGCGTTGTCCCGCGAGGAAGAGGCACCGGCGCGCCGACGTCCGAGGCGCGCAAGGAGCTTCCGAGCGACACCTGTGCCGTCTCGAGGTCGGGTCGGGTAGGAAAAGCCGAGCCGGTGGCGCGTGGGAAAAAGCGATGTGCACACGATACCGGCGTACGTCGGATAAAGGGAGACGGGGAGCAAGGGAGGGGGATGGGAGGAGGGAACGGAGGAGAGAAGGAAAGGGGAGAAGGAGAGAGAGAGAACGGAGCCACCACGAAAATCGTGTGGTGGCGTGCCAGCCGATGGTCCCGGACCAACCCGATCGATATACCCTTTTTTCGAGAGTGCCTCCTCTCTCTCTCTCTCTCTCTCTCTCTGTCTGCTTATCTTTCTCTTTCTCTACCCCTCTCGGCCACTCTCCGTCTCTCTTTCTCCCTCATCCGTTTCACTCGATCTCTCGCTCGCGCCCGCGAACTTGCGCCTCACCCTCGGGACGAGAGAGAGTCCGACGACCTGTCTGCCTGCCTGCCTGTCTGCCCGTCCGCCCGCCCGCCTGTCCGTTTCTCCTCAGGAAAGACGAGCGGACCCGGGGCACCGCTCGAAGGGAAACGCGAAGGTGACACAGGACGCGGATAAATCGCGACGCGTTAAGGACGGTTCCTCTCTCGCGAGCGCGTAAACGTACCTGACGAGAGCGGGAGCACGAGAGCGGGAGACGCGAGAGAGCGGTGTGTGTGTGTATGTGTGTCCCGGCGAGCGGCTCTCCTCACCCCCTTTCCTCACGCTCTCCTCTCCGGCTATTTTTCTCCTCGCTCCTTCTCCCGCGGCGGCGAAAGGAGGCAGGAGGAATCTTCCGGTTGCAGCTTTCTCACCTCACCGTATAACGCCACGCGGGAATCAATACGCGCGCCTGCCTCGAGCCTTTTTCCCTCTCTGTCTCTCTCTCTTTCTCTCTCGCTCTGCCTCTCGCTCTCTCACCCCCTCGCGCGCACTCTCGCTCGCTCTCGCCTCCTGTCGCTCCCGCACTAACCACCCTCCGTCCTGTTCTTCTCTCTCGCACTCGCTCACCCCCTTCCCTCTCGCCCTCACGTTCACTCGCGCTCTCTCTCTTTCCCCGCACGTTCTCTCTGTCACCCACCCTCCGGCTGGGCCACCCTCGCCGCCCCGCCCGCCTTCGCCTCTCCTCTCTTCCTCGCGCGCGCGCGCGAGCGCACCCTTCGTGCTCGTGTACGCCACTCCGCCGTACGTTGCTGAAGAGCAGCGCCCCTTCGCTTCCCCGTCACCCTCCCACCGGTACTCGGACGGTGCACCGCGTATGTCCGTCCTTGTCCTTTCCCTTTCTCTCTTCTCGCCTCGAGCACGAGCCTCGACCGGGGCTGTTCCTCCTCGTGGAGGGTCGGCGAACGAAACAGCACCTCGACGACGACGACGACGACGACAACGGTGGTGGCGTTGACACGAGGACCGTGCTCGCTCGGACACGCACGTACGCACGCTCGCACGCTCGCACGCACGCACGCACGCACGCACGTACGCACGCACGCACGTACGCACGGCGACGACGCGGGCGAGGGTGAGAGTGCGTGGGGCGCTTCGCGCGGGAATTGCGAGTCGCCCCTGCGTCAGGGAACTGAGGAATACCGGCTCGCGGGGTGCAACGCGCCCCGCCGCATAGCCACGACTATACGCTCGGCCGCCGTCGCGCGGACATGTTGAGGGCTGCGAATACGCACGCAAGCGCGCAGGCGAGCGAGCGTACGAGCGAGGGTGGCGACGGGTGCGACGACGACGACGACGACGACGACGCCGACGACTACCACCGCCGTAGTCTTCGTCGTCGTCGTTGCTCGTCGTCGCGCGCAGTAGCGTATATAGATGCCGGTGCGGCGGACACGCCGCCGGTCTTCTTCCCTTCGCCGGTCGGACCTTCGATCGCGAATTGTGCCGAAAAGCCTATCGATCTCGCGCCGAGGGGAGTTTCGCTGGTCTCCTATATGTTAGTGAGAGGTACGAGTAGGGTAGATTTGGCTAAATGTTTAATTAAAGAGGATCCCTCAACCATCTTTTTTACCGACACAGTCAACTATAGTTTTTGCGCTTGTAATTCTTTTTATCAGCGCTTTTATGCACATAAAATAATACCAGGATAAGTTGCAGACTGCAAAGCAGAACATTTTCATACTTGGAACACTCAGTTCGGAAGTCTAATAAAAAAGGTATTGGTATTTGAAATTTTCAATTCGTAGTTTGTGCTAAATTTGAAATTGGCTTTATAAAATTGCAAAATTCTTCCACACGATTAAAGTACGCATAAAGACAAAACCAGGGAAAGTCGACTTTATATTAAAAAATGAAGAGAAATTAAAAATATCAATTTACAAGTGATATTTTTAATTTCTCTTCATTTTTTAATATAAAGTCGACTTTCCCTGGTTTTGTCTTTATGCGTACTTTAATCGTGTGGAAGAATTTCGGTATCGGTAATAAAGATGGCTGAAGGAGTTCGCCGATTGCTGAGGGATCCCCCGAGACTCCCCGTGCGTAGGGATGTTAAAATTGATAGGGTCAGCGGATAGGCTTGATTGTTACAGAGATAAATTTCTTCTCTTCTGTATTCTATTCGCTTCACTGCGGGGCGAGGGGAAATTTGTTAACAGCATATTATAATACCTTCATGCGGGGGGCGACTTAAAATCTTCGTCGTTCTCTCCGCGGGAAGACATTAGAAGCGCAGCGTCAATTATTGCATACTGATACCGGGAACATCTTAAGGAGGTCGCCCGCGACTAAGGTGGATGCTTAAAGAAACTTTAAGGGCTGCCGAACACAGACTTCCGACATGGGGGTGTTCCAAGTTTCCGCCACAACTGACGTTCCTTCGCGAGAGAGAGAGAGAGAGAGAGAGAGAGAGAGAGAGAGAGAGAGAGAGAGAGAGAGAGAGAGAGAGAGAGAAGGAAAGAAGCTAGCGCTTAAAATTCAAACTTGCAGGGAAGTTACAGGACGTAAAATATTATACTCTCGAAAATTTCGTCTCCTGCTGAAAACAGTACGAGCTGAAAGTGGGCCAGCTTCACAATTCATTTCGATATGTGATTTCGAAAATAGTTTCCTCGTCCTTCTTCTCGCACGTAAAAGCGCTTGTCGTATTTTATTCGGCGGGACGTCTCGTTATTTTATCGCGGCGATGTGTGAGAGATTAGACATAAAATCGCATTTTACACGCGCAAAGCCAAACGTGTGCATTGCGAATTTTATTTAGATTCGGCCGACGATGGCGATGAGCGAGGTCGAACACGAGACTTGTCGCGCTTCGTCGCGCGAGGTGCGCGGGGATCGCTCAAAGAGATCGATGGCACTTACTTACGTTTCAGAGAGCGTATCAGTTTCACAGCAAAACATTACGAAACTTGAGCCCGAAGCGGGCGGACATGCTAATCAAACCGAGACACGAGTTGTGTGCATATTCTCGCGGAGCAGGACCGACTTGGTGTCACACACGCGACTGCTTTCGCTCGCGGGTCCACCCGGCGCGATTAATTCGGGCGAGGATATTTCTTCGCCGACCGATTACACACGCTGTAGCGTAGCCGCGATTATTACATTACTTATTAATTCAACTCGCAGTTCAACTCGGAACTTTATAACGCGCGAACGTACTCACTTAAGCTATAATAATTTTTCTGACGATTTCCTGCGTTGACAATTGAATGACCCGTGAGTCTGCTATAATTTATGCTCTGCGAACATCCATGCACGAGTTGGGTTACTTGATAAGGACCTGATACTTGGGTCGAAACGTCGTACCAAATGTTACATTTAGCTAAAATATTGCCAGTTAGATCAACAAGAAGTTTTAATTCCATTTTATTCATCTGGTGACTTTAAGTATACTCCTCTACTGGTTACTTATTAATTACCTTGGGCTTAAAGCGTTTTCATTGAAACCCTCGTCCGTGCGATGTCCTACCAATACCTGTCCGCCCGACAATCAAAATAATTTCAACGACACTTCAGAGTGTACGGTGGATAATTGCGTAGTCAATAAATATAGGAGAGGGCAATATAATGATCGTTTTGAGCGAATGACCGGCTTAATTCGCGGGATTATTAAACTATTTATTTGAATGCGCGAGTCAATGAGGTTCGTTCTCGCGATTCATTACACCTTGCCGAATTATTTATCGCTGATTAACCCGGGCTGGGAGAGCTAAACAATTTTTCGTTGTAAGAATCGTTTCCATTTTTGAAATTAGGGCCGGTATTCACCGTCAGATCTTATATTCATGACCATTCATACCAGCCAGTGACAAATAATTTATATGCGCGTAAGAGGAGAGATCGATTGATAAACTTGCCATTTATTTTACATTCATTTGTGCGCTTCTTGATATTATACGGAAAAGATATCTCATTTAGTTCACGTTTTCTCGCTGAAGGAGTTGAGTGACTTCCTCCCGAGGCGAGTGACGACTCGAGAGATCTAGACTTAAGTCGGTGGCTTGATTCTCCTCCTCCGTCTCTTCCCCCCTTCCCCCCCCCCTCTCTCTCTCTCTCTCGCTCTCGCTTTCTCTCCTTCTGCCTTTCTTGTCGTTGTCGACGGGCCTAAACGCCCTACTTCCGGTTCGGCTATTCCAACACTGGGATCGATTGGGTCGACCACCTCGTGTCAAAAACACTCGGCACGAAAGACGTCACGTCGATTCTTCGCCGAGGAAGCGGCAGTCCGACTGTCAGCTCATAAATTTTACGACGAGACGTAGCGGCCGGCCGCGGATTAAATTTTCGCGACGATGGATTAGAAACCCATCGAACTCTTGTAACACATCCATCATGCGGCGAAAACGACGCGAGACGTTATAGATCGGGAATTTTAATCCGGTAATGGACCGCTAATTAGATAATTATCGTACGGTGTTGTGCAACGCTCTGCATGTATGCATACATTGCATACGTTACATGCGCCTATCATTAATATAAAGTACTGATTTGAATACAACAGCCAGGCACGAAGATATTGAACGGATCGCTCGCTGCAGACTTTGTTGTATTTAAAAAGTGCGTATCCCGGTTAGCGCGCCCAAGATAATCGTAATAATCGTAGTGATACACCGACGTATACACGATTAATATCGGTAAAAATGGTATTTTTCTACCTGTTATTTTGTTAGAAAAACTGCCCGTTCAATCGAATTATCTGATTATCTGCGATAACGATCATTAAACTAATGTTATCATTTGTCATATAACGAGCAATTTCAAACATTCCACTGGCTGAAATCCACTTGGCTATCGAACAACAATTTGATTTCTGAAAAAAACTTTTTGAAGGATTTAATATTTTCAGCAAACGTGCAACAAGATTTACGTAGTCGATTATCTTTTTACAATCGCTTTGACATATTATTTCTACCTTTCTTCTTGTAATTCGCTTCAGTTAATATTCTTGCAATTACTTTGATCTTTTAACATCTTTATGTCTTTTTCCAGCTTTGTTACGCCGCTAACTCGCGTTTACGATTTTAGCTTTCAACGTGGAGATTCGAGAGAGAAGTAATTGCCATAAAATGACTGGTTGAATAACCGATTATTGCTCCATGGACACCGACAATTGCTAAAGGAAAGTCACTATGTGGCTCATCTCTGGTGTACGACGAGTGAATGAACGGCGCGGACGCGGCATTCACACACCTATTTTCAGTTCCTTTCTTCCGCTCGTCCGCTGCGGAACCCCCAGTTACAGCGGTTGGCACGCAAGCCGCATTCACTTGCGTCGCAATCCAAATACGCGTCGAGCCTTTTTTCCAAATCACCCCGCGAAGGTGACGCTACGTGCAAGTTAATTAAATCCTCTCGCGGTCAGCCGGAGAACCCTTAGATCCCTACAAATAATCTTTCATATCTCATAATCGTTTTGCTACAATTTATCCCTCGGTTCAGTTATCTTTAGGTTTCTCTCGGTCAAGTTTACGCGATCCCCTTCGCGCCGGGTTGGACCGCGATGACTCTCAAAGATGCAATTCTTCAAACATGCCAAGACGTGATGCGAGAGGGTCTCGACCCTTGTGAATCGGCGCGGCGGTCCTAGAGTCCCTCTAATCAGAGTCTGGTTACACGCAGACGACAACTTGTGATTGATTCTTCCATCTCGGGCCACTCACGAAAGAAAGAGAAAAGCGAAACAGGAACAGAGAAGAAGGGAGATAGAAATAGCCAGAGTGTATATCCTTCTCTCTCGCAGAATTTGGCCAGAACTGACCTGGTTTGGCCAGACTCCGGTACAGGCCACTCTCTCCGACCGGCCTGGCCGCGCGAGTGGAGCAGGTACGTCACTGGTCGGCCGCGTACGCACACGTCGAACCGAACGTGCGGCTTTACGTGCAAACGCCGCGCCGATGCGCCGGCCGACGGCGGCGGCCACGTTACACCCCCACGCCCCCTCCCCCTCGCCCCGTTCTCCATCAGCACGTACTACGGGGGGATACTACGTTCTGTGATGCGGTGCAATTAAGCCCGGAACCACCTCCACTCGCCCTGGTTCGTGCCACCCCACCATCGTCGTCCGGCCGGCACAGACGTTCGGACCCGCTGCCGGGGCGCAAGTCTGTGTCTTCTTTTACCACCCCCGCCCCCTCCTCCGGCCGTTTATCCATTCGTTCATTCATCAGAAAGAACCACACACACCTTGACCGGCCTGACTGGGCTTCGGTCAACGCGGCCCCGAATCGGGGGAGAGATCCAGAAGTGCTCTGTAAACCGAAGGGGGTCGCGCGACGTAACTCCGAGACTCGCGCGGCGCGCGTTAACGGCAGCGTTACCGCGACGGGGCGCGACGATGATTTGTTCATTCAAACGGGACACTTTTCTTTCGCGTGACGAGTGTCGAGTGATCTCTTCCGCAGGGTCGTATCTCGATTCTACGTAACTGTGGATTTTTGTGCTCGAACGCTCATTCTGGGGCGGAATGAGTATTTAGGCACGAAAAACCAAGATACGACCGTAGATACAGCAAGAACAGACTGCGCATTTCCTACACCACCCGTGTGAAAACATGTACAAACTTTAGAACGAGATAGCTGGTGTTGAACAGTATAGCCGCATCTTTGTCTGTGACGTAGTGGAGGTAACAGAAGAGTAGGGGAATGATAGAGGATAAAGGATAAGAAGGTCTTGTTCAAAGTCTGTTGTCTCTTTCTAAAGTTTGTACACTTCTGCAGTCAAAATGCGCAGTCTGCAGGGTGTCCCATTTTAACTTGGACAGTAAAATATCTCAAAAACTAAGCCCAGCGAACAATACAACGACTTAGCGATGGAATTCGAAACCTGCGCCGCTCACGAGCGATGAAATCCAGGATACGATCGAAGTTTCGTAGTATAATAACGGGACTAAGTAATTATTTAAATGCACCTGGCGCCGTTTAGAGACAGTGTTTGAAGAGAACAACGTCACTTGTTCGGATACCTTTTCGAAAGCTCGAGGAAATGCGACGTGTATAAGGATGCTTTAATTCACGCCATTAATGGCCGGCGAGAAATGACTTGTCGATCGAGGTCGAATCAACATCGAACCCGTCGAATTGACGTCGATTCGATATCGTTTCGACATCGATCGTCGTATCCATGTCTCACTGGGTGGACATTTCCATCAATGCAGATTAATTCCAATCTGGGCTTAACTTGCTTTTTATTCTCTTCTTCTCACTCTTAGAACTTGGAAAAAGTAAGTTAAACCGAGATTAAGGTTCGTCTGCGTTCGGTAAAAATGAACATAATTTTGCAATTAACGATTATCCCAATATTTCGATAGATACGTGCAAGTAAATCTGTCGCGTCCCGAATTTCTTCTTCCCTCCTCCCCCCTCCCTTCCCCAATGTTTCTTCCTGGTTTAATTCTTCGGACTTTGTAATGAGGGGAAAACTTAAATGAAAAGTTGATTGGCCGCTGAATAGAAAATTTCTAGATACTCGAGAATTTTACTAATCTGCAGCCAATCAACACACTTGAAAATTTTTTAGTACAACAAATGTAATATTATATATGAAATTTGGATTGAAAAAACTGAAGAACAATATAATATATAATTTAAAAAAGTGTGCAAATTAGAAACACATGGCTTCCTCATAGAGGAAGGTTTAGGAGCGAAATTAATTTTTTTCGATGTTTCTTGAAAGTATGCGAATTAGAAATTTGCACATTACTTCCTCATCATTGAAGCATGCAAATTGGAAATTTGCACATTTCTTCCTCATCATTAAAGTAGACAAATTAGAAATTTGCACATTTCTTCCATTGTTACGGCTTCCTCATAGAGGAAGCTTTAAGAGAGAAATCTAACTTTACTACGATGTTTCTTGAAAGTATTCAAATTATTCTTATTTCGCTCTTAAAGCTTCCTCTATGAGGAAGCCATAACAATGGAAGCAATGCTACTCCGTACAAGGTACAATTACATGTAAGTATTAAATGAAATTTAAGTAAAATCCCAGACAACGTTATGTCGTCTTAAAAACATCTTAAATCTGTGAAGTACATTTTTATATGAATACACGCAACAATTTAAAATTCCCTTTCGCAATTTTTCCATTTTTCGCTAATTGTCACTCCAGCAAATAATGCAAACTTCGGCCACCATGAGCGCCCTAAGTCCTACTTTTCCGCTATAGTATATCATCGCACGAAGCAAATTAGGCTGTTATTAAGCGTCGTCTACAATAACCGGCGTAAGCGTGGAGTAAGAATAAGTAAGAGTAGGCGCAAGAGAGCTACTTCCGGTTTAATAGAGCTGGAGTAAGGGCGTAAGCGAAATGAATTATTTTCATTTCTTACGCCTACTCTTACTCTTACGCCTTTTCATGCATGCCTACAACACCTACTTCACCGTATTGTAGATTGAGTCGGCGTAAGAGTAGGAGTAACGTTTTTGGCGTAAGCTGTTTACGCCGACTCAATCTACAATACGGTGAAGTAGGTGTTGTAGGCATGCGTGAATTAAAAGGCGTAAGAGTAAGAGTAGGCGTAAGAAATAAAAATAATTCATTTCGCTTACGCCCTTACTCCAGCTCTATTAAAGCCGGAAGTAGCTCTCTTACGCCTACTCTTACTTGTTACTCCACGCTTACGCCGTTTATTGTAGACGACGCTTTACATTTGTCGCGCGACAAATTCAAGCGGTAGAGCGGACTTTTCGGTACACGTGGCGCCACCCAGGCGTCGACGTGGCAAGCTCGGCCGCGGCTTTTGACGGTTTTGCCTCCATTCGTCCGACGCACGTGTGGGTTCGCGTGTCACACGGATCGTCCGCTTTTTGGCGCACAATTAGGTACGCACAATTGTCCACGGGCGGATTTCGCGCGCGTGGATCACCGGGAGGATCGCCGGAGAGGGCCGCGCGAGAGGTTAGCAATCTCGGTCGGGTAAAGACGCGTTCGTTCGCCGAGGTGAGTTCTGCGAGTCGTCCGACGTTCCCTCAACGGCCGTTCGCCGCTCTCTCGCGTCCGGTCTCGTCCCCTCGTCTCGTCCTCGGCGCGTTCCGCGGCGACGCGACGCCGCCGGGTCGGCTCCTCGCCCTCGTCCTCCGGCGAGGACAGCGCACGTGCCCGCGCGAATCCCCCTAACCTATGCCTTACGTAACGCGCGAAAAAACGCTGGCGGCCCGCTCGCCCGCTGGGCCTTCGCCTTCCCCTCGCGCCATGGAGGCAGTAACCGCAACCGCCGTGCATTCCAGGTGAAAGGCAATGCCGTCCGACGCGAAGAAGAAGCAGCAGCAGAAGAAGAAGGAGGCCGCGAAGGCGAGGCAGTCCGGCAAGAAGCCGCAGCAGGGCAATAATCAGAGGCCGGCGGAGGACGGCAAGGAGCAGAGCCCGTCGGGGGATCTGCAGAACGGCACCAATGGCACGGCAATTAGCGTCGAAGGTGAGACGCACCGTTCGTTTTCCCGCCCGCGCGATCCGCACGTGTCCGCTTTTTCATTTTTAAGCGACGCTCGATGTCTTGGACAAAGGGTCTGATAACTTGAAAGCCCGAGATACATTATTTTTAAATGCTCCTGAAAAGGTGGCACGCTCGAGGATCCTCAGTTTGATATTTCGGTACTGTTTTTAACAGATCGCGGATATTACTGCGCTTTCAGCGCGAGTAAGTTTCGAGAAATGTTTCAAGGTACCGTTGCATACGTATTTTACGGCGAGATAAGTTTGAAAAGCACACGAGTTAAGAAGAGATAATTTTCAGTTTTTTTTTTAATACTCGGAGAGGTGCAATTTAATGTGATGTTCCTTGGTGAGATTTGCGATTGTTTTGCAATTTTAATAAAATAATATGTTCCAAATAATCGTTGTATGTGTTTGTGATAAGTTACAAAAATCTATGTGCGTGTCCTACGAAAGTGCACTTTTCGAGCACTGTTTGCGATCGTTTTGCGCCTACAAACACGCCTGTCCCGTCGAACGTTCGTCAACATAAGCGCAATAACATGTGTTTGCAGAGGCATTATGTCTGAAATTGGAGGAGGATGCCAGATTGAATGCGGACGCGCGTTCGTGCACGGGCTCGCTGGCTTCGCATCCGCGCAGCCGGGACATAAAAATATCTAACTTTTCTATTACTTTCCACGGCTGTGAACTGCTGCAAGACACCATGTTGGAGTTGAATTGCGGCAGACGTTACGGTTTATTAGGTCTAAATGGCTCCGGGAAGTCTACGTTGTTGGCGGTGCTAGGTAACCGCGAAGTTCCTATCCCGGAGCAGATAGATATTTTTCATTTGACTAGAGAAATGCCCGCAAGCAATAAAACCGCTCTGGAGTGCGTGATGGAGGTGGACGAGGAGCGCGTGCGATTGGAGAAGCTCGCCGAGGAGTTGGTGGACTGTGACGAGGAGGACGCTCAGGTTTGTCCGAGACTGATGTTTGTCGAGAGATGTTCATTAAAAAAAAAAAGAGAAAAAATTACGTTCACTTATATTTACGTAATGTACGTGCAGGAACAACTCATGGATGTGTACGAGAGATTAGAGGACATGTCTGCCGACACGGCGGAGGCTCGCGCTGCCCACATTTTACACGGTTTGGGTTTTACCGCAAAAATGCAAGTAACTCCTACCAAAGACTTCTCAGGAGGTTGGCGGATGCGTATAGCTCTCGCTAGGTACGTAAAGTTATCTAGACACTAACGTCCTGTCGTGGCTCTTGGTCCTGTATGTTGCTTTGTGTTTAAATCTATTTCGAGTACCTGTACACAAAGAGTTTGGACAAGAACTGGAAAAAGGTGCTCTTGTGGTCGTGGTATGTATTTTTTTGCACTTGTTCGACAGAGCACTGTATGTAAAACCGCATTTGTTGCTGCTCGACGAACCGACCAATCATCTCGATCTCGATGCTTGCGTGTGGTTGGAGGAAGAACTGAAAACCTATAAACGGATTCTCGTTATAATTTCCCACTCTCAAGATTTCCTCAATGGCATTTGCACCAATATCATCCACGTCAATAAGAAGCAATTGAAGTACTACACCGGTAATTACGAGGCGTTCGTGAAAACAAGGTGAGTTACGAAAAATAATGCCCTAATAAGTCATTTCTTATAATACTACGTTCCCTTTATCTTCTCCTTTTTTTTTCTTTAGAATGGAATTACTGGAAAATCAAGCGAAGCAATATAACTGGGAGCAGGATCAGATCGCGCACATGAAAAATTATATCGCGCGATTTGGTCACGGCTCGGCGAAATTGGCCAGACAGGCTCAATCGAAGGAGAAAACTCTGGCGAAAATGGTGGCGCAAGGCTTGACCGAGAAGGTTGTTAATGACAAAGTGCTGAACTTTTATTTTCCTTCGTGTGGAACGATCCCGCCGCCGGTTATCATGGTTCAGAACGTCAGTTTTCGCTACAACGAGGACGCGCCTTGGATTTACAAGAATCTGGAGTTTGGAATTGATCTGGACACCAGACTCGCGTTGGTCGGACCAAACGGAGCAGGGAAGAGCACCCTGCTGAAACTGTTGTATGGTGATGTACGTCGCGAGTGTGCATTCTACTAGAAAACGTGGCACTCGGCGTTTTTTCTTAACACGATTATCTCGCGTTGCAGTTAGTACCGACAAGCGGAATGATTCGCAAAAACAGTCATCTCCGAATCAGTAGATATCACCAGCATTTGCACGAGTTGCTCGACTTGGATATATCGCCTCTCGATTACATGCTGAAGGCATTCCCCGAGGTGAAGGAGCGCGAAGAAATGAGGAAGATCATAGGCCGCTATGGTCTGACTGGACGTCAACAGGTGTGCAATTTAGAAAGTAAACGAAATGTAAGACGAATAAACGAATGTGCCGGCGTTTTATCTCGTGACTTGTTCAGGTTTGCCCTATTCGTCAATTGTCTGACGGGCAACGTTGTCGGGTTGTGTTTGCCTGGTTGGCCTGGCAAGTGCCTCATCTGTTGCTGCTCGACGAGCCCACCAATCACTTGGACATGGAAACGATCGATGCGCTCGCCGATGCCATAAATGACTTCGACGGTGGCATGGTTCTCGTGTCGCACGACTTCAGATTGATTAATCAGGTACGCGCATCTCCATATAGCTCCTTGTCCCGAGAAAACTGTAAGCTCTGTGGACGCGTTCTGTATATCCGATGTTTCAGGTCGCTGAGGAAATTTGGGTGTGCGAGAATGGAACGGTCACTAAATGGAGCGGCAACATTTTGGATTACAAGGAGCACCTGAAGGACAAGGTCCTGTCTGACAACCAGAAGAGACAGGACTTGGCGAATCGGGGAAAATAATGGAGGCAGCGCGCTGTGCTATCCGCTTCTCTCTTTCCAGTGCACTACGCCTTCACATTTATAGGAACCTTTTATTTTTAAAAAAAATTTTTTTTCTAAAAATTGTAACATACTAATCGGCACTGTGTGCGCTGTTCTGTAGCGCGTCAGCGATCAATCGAATTACTTAGTTAATTTATTGAAGTATTAGGTCCAAATTGATCCTTGACAACCCGTACACAGGTTGTGACGCATTACTCAATCATAGTAAACTAGGACAGAAAATTGGAAAATCCATGCATATTGCGGAAGAGTACAGGTTAAGTAAATCACGGACGATATATTTATAAGTATGTAAAGAAAAAAAAGGAAAGGAGACGAAAGAACCCAGTGGTTTCTCTTTTGACGATCAACTTTATTATAAATTCCTACTACTAATCTATAAAACAATTTGATTATCTTCAGGAATATAAAATATTGTAACGTGTACAAACATATGCAGGTACGATCGATTATATAGTCCCAAAATACATTTTTATCCGTGTACGTATATAAATAACTATGATAATATAACATGGAAGACGTCATTTTCATATATTTCTGTGTATTGCAAAATAGTGTCGAGAGGTGTCTTGGCGAATTTTCACCGCGTTTTAAAGACTACTATTAAAATATATCCCTCACGATACTTTCGACACGTGTGCTCTCTATAATACATGTACCTAATATATTTATACGCATTCTTTTAGTAATTGACATAAAGCATTGACGAGTTCTTTTTCCTCGTCAGCGATATCGAACTTCAGTTCATTTTGTGCCTTGAGATCAGCGACCATCTATTTTCGCGCGCTTGCTGCCCGATGCACGGCTCGAAATTTACGGTATATTTACAAATTTGGCGACCGTATTGTGCAGAGCCCCCGTTGCCGTCGGTGCGACATTATTGCGACGAGAGCAAAACCGTGATAAGCTACTGGAGAGAGAATCAGATAAACACAAATACTGTGGCAAGAGAGAGATTTGATTTCCAACCGCGAGATCGACCGAAGTCAAACTGGCGTGGAGGCCGGGATGGAGCAGGCCACCTCCTGGGCTAGCGCTGCGTTTCTCAGCACCAGCAGATGCGTGTCCATGTCGTTCAGCGCTTGATCGATGAACGCCAGTTTCCTGGCTTGGCTCTTGGGCACGCCGTGCTTGGTCACCAGCGCCAAGTGGGTCACAGCCAGCACCAGAGCCGCCACCCTGGCCTCCAACAGTCTGGCGTCCAACGGCGGGTACAGACTACGAACGACGTCGTCTACGCGAGGCGGAATACGTCGGGCGACCTGCGAACGGGAGTAAGACTCGGTAAGAGAAACTACAGCCGGACTAGCGATGCACAGTGATCGTGCTTACATCCACTATCTCCAGCGGGACAGTATTGCTGTTGACAGTTCCGGCGATAGTGGTGAGACTGGCCGTGAGAGCGTGACACGAACGGAGCACCGCTATGCAAGGCGGAGCCAAGCCAGTGGCATCGTCCACCCATCTAAGTAAGAGGCAAAAGTAAGATACCACTTGTGGCATCGCGTCCGACACTTTTCTTGACGATTTCTTTTACCTCTCAGCACCTGCCAGCCACTCTTGGCTCTCCCACACGTCCAGTCCCAAGCCAGTGATGTTCTCTGCCTCAAGCAGGTCGGAGGTCAGCTCCGCGGAGTCCTTCTGATTCTGAAAACAAGCAAGATGATTGTATTCTCCGCCAGGACTGCCCAGCATCCCCGTCACCCCGGACTCACGTAGTAGCAGCGTTGTCTGCGGCAGATGACGAGGAGCACCAGGAGGGCGCCGAGGAAGACCGCGGCGAGCGCGCCCAAGGCGGCCGCCACCACCGTCTCCATACCAGTGGCGGTGGCCGGCGGTCCGGCGTTGCTCATGGATATCGACGAGCTCATTGTCATGGATCTCTGGCGAATCGACGAGCCCCTGGGTGAAGAAACGGCGTCTACTTACATTGACGCTCGAAGCGAAATGTGAACACTAGCGCAGCATCGCGCGATCCATGGTGGAAGTATACAAGGTGACCCATTCCCGTGGATGCGCAGTAGCCTGCAAGTAGTGGGGACGATCCGTCCAATAAGAGCCGTGCTTTTTTGCGGATACCTCTTTAAGATTAGGTTGGGTTATGATTTGTTTGACCGTTCAAACTGCCGCCACGCAAAAAAGCACGTCGTTTATTGGCTGGAAGGAATGCTACCCCCTCTCATCATGCGCAATGGTTCACCTTGTATACTTCCACCATGGCGCGATCCACTCTCCTAGTGATGGGCGACGGTGGGAGGCGGCGACTGTCACGGATCTTAAGCCCAGTTCACCGCGCGAGATTGCTCGGTTACGCTACGGTGACGGGTGAATGCGAAGTGACTTGATGGCGAGAGTCGGACATTATCGTTGGAGGTGTGAAGGCCTGTATCTACGATGCTAGGGCCAGTATTCGTAGTCGGATCTTGTTCAATTGGAAACATCAAAGCGAAAATCTCGAAAACTGACAATGTATCAGGAGAACATGATCAGCAAAGAGGTGGCACTATCTAAATTTCCAAGACTTTTACAATTTCCAGGAATTGGAATTCCGAGAATGTCAAACTTCAAATTGCGAAAATCGGGAATCTCGGAAACTGCCAAAGTATCAGCTAGGAGAACATGAA